>NC_084613.1:76680245-76730245 GCF_033978795.1 Nerophis ophidion
CAGTAATTTTTCCTGATTGAAGATTAATTTTAGAATTTTGATGACATGTTTTAAATAGGTTAAAATCCAATCTGCACTTTGTTAGAATATATAACAAATTGGACCAAGCTATATTTCTAACAAAGACAAATCAATATTTCTTATAGATTTTCCAGAACAAAAATGTTATAAGAAATTCAAAAGATTTTGAAATAAGATTTAAATTTGATTCTAAAGCTTTTCTAATTTGCCAGAATACTTTTTGGGAATTTTAAACATAATAAGTTTGAAGAAATATTTCACAAATATTCTTCGTCGAAAAAACAGAAGCTGAATTGAAAAATGTTATCAAAATATATTTATTATTCTTTACAATAAAAAAATGTATTAACTTGAACATTGATTTAAATTGTCAGGAAAGAAGAGGAAGGAATTTAAAAGGTAAAAAGGTATATGTGTTTAAAAATCCTACAATCATGTTTGAGGTTGTATTTTTCTCTAAAATTGTCCTTTCTGAAAGTTTTAAGAAGCAAAGTAAAAAAAAATAAATGCATTTATTTAAAACAAGTGAAGACCAAGTCTTTAAAATATTTTCTTGGATTTTCAAATTCTATTGAGTTTTGTCTCTCTAAGAATTAAAAATGTCGAGTAAAGCGAGACCAGCTTGCTAGTTAATAAAATAAAGTAAAAAATAGAGGCAGCTCACTGGTAAGTGCTGCTATTTGAGCTATTTTTGGAACAGGCCAGCGGGCGACTCATTTGGTTCTTACGGGCTACCTGGTGCCTGCGGGAACCGCGTTGGTGACCCCTGCTCTAAAGTGACAATTAGTCATACGCCATATGCTTCTCGTACACCGGGAGGCGTTTATTTCCTTTTAGAATAATGTATTTCTCTCCTGATTGACCTTCCTGTGCACTTAAGATGTGACTTTAAGGTTTTACTACTTACGTATAAAATACTACACGTCTAGCTCCATCCTATCTTGCCGATTGTATTGTACCATATGTCCCGGCAAGAAATCTGCGTTCAAAGGACTCCGGCTTGTTAGTGATTCCCAAAGCCCAAAAAAAGTCTGCGGGCTATAGAGCGTTTCCGTTCGGGTTCCAGTACTCTGGAATGCCCTCCCGGTAACAGTTCGAGATGCTACTTCAGTAGAAGCATTTAAGTCTCACCTTAAAACTCATTTGTATACTCTAGCCTTTAAATAGACTCCCTTTTTAGACCAGTTGATCTGCCGTTTCTTTTCTTTTTCTTTTATGTCCCACTCTCCCTTGTGGAGTGGGTCCGGGTCCGATCCGGTGGCCATGTACTGCTTGCCTGTGTATCGGCTGGGGACATCTCTGCGCTGCTGATCCGCCTCCGCTTGGGATGGTTTCCTGCTGGCTCCGCTGTGAACGGGACTCTCGCTGCTGTGTTGGATCCGCTTTGGACTGGACTCTCGCGACTGTGTTGGATCCATTTTGGATTGAACTTTCACAGTATCATGTTAGACCCGCCTCGACATCCATCGCTTTCCTCCTCTCCAAGGTTCTCATAGTCATCATTGTCACCGACGTCCCACTGGGTGTGAGTTTTCCTTGCCCTTATGTGGGCCTACCGAGGATGTCGTGGTGGTTTGTGCAGCCCTTTGAGACACTAGTGACACTGCTGTAAAATTGGCACGGATTACAAATATTACGTCTCTAATGGCTCTGCTGATGTTAAATAGCAGGCAGTGTCAAGAAATGATCTAATACTGCGCCACGCACATGACGCTACTACCAAAATGCCTCGGA
Organism: Nerophis ophidion; assembly: GCF_033978795.1. Taxonomy (NCBI): domain Eukaryota; kingdom Metazoa; phylum Chordata; class Actinopteri; order Syngnathiformes; family Syngnathidae; genus Nerophis; species Nerophis ophidion. Next base: position 76,682,001 of record NC_084613.1, read on the forward strand.
GCGGATGCAGGTGCGAGGCAAAGAACGACTGACGGGAGAGAGTTGTTTCTAAGTCATTTTAGGGAAGGAAAATCATGAAAAAAAAAATGTTCAAATGTCTCGGAGTTCATTCATAAAGTTCTGTGGATTGTTGGAAGGAGTTTGGAATCCGAGACCGTTCGTGCCCCGGTAGATACTGTTCCAGATGACGGTTGCCATTGTTGTGTACATCATATTAGTGATTCCTAAAGCCCAAAAAAAGTCTGCGGGCTATAGAGCGTTTTCATTTCGGGCTCCAGTACTCTGGAATGCCCTCCCGGTAACAGTTCGAGATGCTACCTCAGTAGAAGCATTTAAGTCTCACCTTAAAACTCATTTGTATACTCTAGGCTTTAAATAGACCTCCTTTTTAGACCAGTTGATCTGCCGCTTCTTTTCTTTTCTCCTCTGTCCCCCACCTCCGGTCCGATGACCATGGGATGAAGTACTGGCTGTCCAGAGTCGAGACCCCAGGATGGACCGTTGGTCGGGACCCAGGATGGACCACTCGCCAAGATGGCGGCAAGGAGGCGGAGAATGCGGCGGAGAGGCAGGGCGTGCCGGGAGCGACGTTACAAGCGAGAACAGGTGCGTGGCTCGCAAACCGGGACACAATTGATCATCATCATGGGGTATCAGTCCTGTTTGCAGGCATCCATTACCATGAATTGATTAACGTGGACCCCGACTTAAACAAGTTGAAAAACTTATTCAGTTTTTACCATTTAGTGGTCAATTGCACGGAATATGTACTGTACTGTGCAATCTACTAATACAAGTTTCAATCATCAATCAATCAATCAATCAATTAATCAGGGCTCTCCAGTCTTCTCTATGTATGAGTTCTTATATTATTGATATTTCCGGTAAAATGTCTTTGTGTGATGATGTAAAGGAGGTGTGGTTGTATTGTATCTTAAGTATGTGTCCATGAATGGGCATTTTATGACTTTTCTTAATTTAATTACTTGCTATTGTATGATTTTCTAATCATAATTTTATTGCATGATTTTTGTATCCCATTAATTTAGGTAGCCAGGGACTGCAGATGGAAATTAGCTATTTAGCTTTAATCTCTTACAGCAGTGGTCCCCAACCTTTTTGTATCCGCGGACCGGTCAACGCTTAATAATTTGTGCCGCGGCCCGAGGGGGTGGAATCCTTTTTTTTTTTTTTTTTTTTTTTTTTCTTTGTCATGAAAAAGGGACGTTTTTGTCATGAAAAGGGGAGGTTTTTATGGTTGGTGCACTAATTGTAAGTGTAAGTGTGTTTTTTATGTTGATTTAATAAATAAAAAAATATATATTTTTTTTTTTAAAATAAAAATGAATAAAAAATTATTCTGCGGCCCGGTGGTTGGGGACCACTGTGTTACAGAACATATCTGTCTTTGAGCTTAATGTTTCTGTGCATTGTCCTTTCAAACAAAGACTATCCATGCATCCATTTTCTGCCGTTTATTCCCTTTGGGGTCGCGGGGGGTCGCTGGTGACTATCTCAGCTACAATCGGGCGGAAGGAACGCTTAATAATTTGTCCCGCGGCCCGGAGGGGGTGGAAATCCTTTTTTTTTTTTTCTTTTTCATGAAAAAGGGACGTTTTTGTCATGAAAAAGGGAGGTTTTTGTGGTTGGTGCACTAATTGTAAGTGTATATTGTGTTTTTTATGTTGATTTAATAAATAAATAAAAATTATTATTATTATTTTTTTTTTAATGAAAATGAATAAAAAATTATTCTGCGGCCCGGTGGTTGGGGACCACTGTGTTACAGAACATATCTGTCTTTGAGCTTAATGTTTCTCTGCATTGTCCTTTCAAACAAAGACTATCCATGCATCCATTTTCTGCCGCTTATTCCCTTTGGGGTCGCTGGGGCCGCTGGTGCCTATCTCAGCTACAATCGGGCGGAAGGCTGGGTTCACCCTGGACAAGTCACCCACCTCATCGCAGCAAATAAAGACTAAACTAAACAAACTGTGGAGAGGCGGAGCCGGCAAACGAGCAGCAGGGCAGGGCAATAGACCTCCTTTTTAGACCAGTTGATCTGCCGCTTCTTTTCTTTTTCCTCCTCTGTCCCCCACCTCCGGTCCGATGACCATGGATGAAGTACTGGCTGTCCAGAGTCGAGACCCAGGATGGACCGTTGGTCGGGACCCAGGATGGACCACTCGCCAAGATGGCGGCAAGGAGGCGGAGAATGCGGCGGAGAGGCAGGGCGTGCCGGGAGCGACGTTACAAGCGAGAACAGGTGCGTGGCTCGCAAACCGGGACACAATCAATGAATCTCCTCTGGCTGTATAAAAGGGCAACAACAGAGAGCAAGACGACGACGACGCGGCCGAATGAAGCAACCAAGGAGCGAGCAGCAGAGAAGGAGCTGAAAAGCGACCCGACCTGAAGATAAGCTTTGATTGAAAAATAAAGCGAGTCAAACCTGCTCGAAAGCAATGTCCTTCCTTGATGGTCCGTGGAACCCGCACGACGACGGCAAGAGTCGTTCACACAAACATTACCAGATTACGGTGTTTCCATGGGTTGTACAATGCTTCTTTCCAGCCAAACTATTTGAAGAATCAGAATAATTTAGTGCATGGAAACAGCACCTGTCATGTCTACATGCGGGTCAGATTGCGTTCACATCAGAAAATATATTAAAAAAAATTTAAATCTGAATTGACAAAAAAAATCTGAATTGGAAATCCTACCCTGCAGTGTGAACATAGCTATGTATCAATCATTACACTACGTGATTTATTTGCCTAAGTTGACAATATATCCACAGTCCCTTTTTCCGTAGCACTGTGGATTGTGTTTCTGTTTAAGCCCAACCTTCTTACAAAGGCTGAAGATTGCAACTATTTGAATAGTTGACGAACCATCAACTGTCTTCACAATTGGTCGGCTATTTGGGTTATGAAGCAAAGACCTGTTCAAAACTTAAAATTGAGCGCGAAATTTTTTTAGCTATACGCTAACTGACAATAAAGCCAATAATGATGGCTATTTCATCAGAAATGTTTACTTATGGAGAGTTCAGCTTTTTAGGGTACTAAAAACAGAATTTGTTTGCGACAAATTTTAGTAGCAATTTTATTTGCAACATTCTTAAATTTTACAATGTCAACATGCAACATTATTGGTAGATATTTAGTCACTGTACATTACGGGTGTAACGGTACACAAACATTTCGGGTCGGTACGTACCTCGGTTTAGAGGTCACGGTTCGGTTCATTTCCGGTACAGTAAGAAAACAACAAAATATAAATTTTTTGGTTATTTATTTACCTAATTTGTAAACAATGGCTTTATCCTTTTAGTATTGGGAACACTATAATAATTCTGCCCACATTAATCCACATTAACTGCCTCAAGTTGTTGCTCAGATTACATAAAATGACAAAACTTTTCTTCCACATATAAAAAGTGAAACATTAAACAGTTTCCAGTCAACTCATCATGATTAATAGTTGTAGTTGATATTTATTATGTAAATGTTATATTTTTATCAACATGTGATAGCAGGGACCCTGCCATTCAAAACTTTTCTGTCCGTAAAACACACACACACACACACACACACACACACACACACACACGTACACACACCGCAAAATGAGCTAACGGTACGCTAAAGCTAATTAGCCTTCACCTCAAGCCAGAACTGCGAGCGAGCAGTGCTGTGGTTTAAGTTTCTAGAGGTCAGTGGGTTCATAGGGACGGCGTGGCGAAGTTGGTAGAGTGGCTGTGCCAGCAATCTGACGGTTACTGGTTCAATCCCCACCTTCTACCATCCTAGTCACGTCCGTTGTGTCCTTGGGCAATACACTTTACCCTTGCTCCTGATGGGTCCTGGTGAGCGCCTTGCATGGCAGCTCCCGCCATCAGTGTGTGAATCTTTGTGTGAACTGTGGAAATACTGTCAAAGTGCTTTGGACTCCTTAAAAAGGGGTAGAAAAGTGCTCTACAAGTACAAACCAATTACCATTTACCATAGTGATGTTACTAGTAGTTGAGTGGGAGGTGTTTATTATCATTTGGGGAGAGTACGCTGCCTTGTGCTCACCTGCTACACACCTATCTACTCAACGCTGAAGCATTTACTACATGCGCTCTGAATACACACTGCTGATTGGCTGTTACCGCTCTGATTACGCACTCCTGATTGGCTGTTACCGCTATATATGTAACCAAGAGACAGAGGCAGAAGAAGCAAAGCAGCTTGTTAAGACTTCAGCTTAGAAACTCGTTCGGTACACCCCCGTACCGAAACGGTTCAATGCAAATGCACGTACCGTTACACCCCTACTGTACATTCATGCAGTTATTGAGATGGTCCACATGTCAATCATTACACTCTAGTCCAGTGGTTCTCAATTGGGGGTATGCGTACTCCTGGGGTACTTGAAGGTATGCAAAGGTGTACGGGAGATTTTTTTAAAAATATTCTTAAAATAGCAAAAAATTCTAAAATCCTTTATAGATATATTTATTGAATGATACTTCAACAAAATATGAATGTAAGTTTATAAACTTACAACAATGCAATATTCAGTGTTGACAGCTACATTTTTTGTGTACATGTTCCATAAATATTGATGTTAAAGATACATTTTTTTTGTGAAGAAACGTTTAGAATTAGTTCATGAATCCAGATGGATCTCTATTACAATCCCCAAAGAGGGCACTTATTTGCAGCTCGACATTCATTGCTTTCGGTCCCCTAGAGGGGGGGAAGGGGGTTGCCCACATTTGAGGTCCTCTCCAAGGTTTCTCATAGTCATCATTTTCACTGGCGTCCCACTGGATGTGAATTCTCCCTGCCCACTGGGTGTGAGTTTTACTTGCCCTCATGTGGGTTCTTTCGAGGATGTTGTAGTCGTAATGGTTTGTACAGTCCTTTGAGACATTGTGATTTACGACTATTAAATGAACATTGATTTGATTGATTGATTAAGTTGATGATTACTTCTATGTGTAGAAATCTTTATTTATAATCGAATCATTTATTTTTCAACAAGTTTTTAGTTATTTTGTATCTTTTTTCCAAATAGTTCAAGAAAGACCATTATAATTGAGCAATATTTTCAATCAATCAATCAATCAATGTTTATTTATATAGCCCCAAATCACAAATGTCTCAAAGGACTGCACAAATCATTACGACTACAACATCCTCGGAAGAACCCACAAAAAGGGCAAGGAAAACTCACACCCAGTGGGCAGGGAGAATTCACATCCCAGTGGGACGCCAGTAACAATGCTGACTATGAGAAACCTTGGAGAGAACCTCAGGTGTGGGCAACTCCCTCCCCCCCTAGGGGACCAAAAGCAATGGATGTCAAGCGGGTCTAACATGATACTGTGAAAGTTCAATCCATAGTGGCTCCAACACAGCCGCGAGAGTTCAGTTCAAAGCGGATCCAAGACAGCAGCGAGAGTCCCGTCCACAGGAAACCATCTCAAGCGGAGGCGGATCAGCAGCGTAGAGATGTCCCCAACCGATACAGGAGAGCGGTCCATCCTGGGTCCTCGACTCTGACAGCCAGTACTTCATCCATGGTCATCGGACCGGATCCCCTCCACAAGGGAGGGGGGGACATAGGAGAAAGAAAAGAAGCGGCAGATCAACTGGTCTAAAAAGGAGGTCTATTTAAAGGCTAGAGTATACAGATGAGTTTTAAGGTGAGACTTAAATGAGACTTATTTTGCACTGTTATACAATTTAACATATCAAGAAACTGATGACATAGTGCTGTATTTTACTTCTTATCTCTTTTTTTGCAGCCAAAAAATGCTTTTCTCTGATTAGGGGTTACGTGAGTTAAAAAATGTTCACAGGGGGTACATCACTGAAAAAAGGTTGAGAACCACTGCTCTAGTCAAACTTATTAACCCTTGTTGCAAGGCAGAAGTTACGCACGGTCTCGGCAGTAACGTGTTCCAAAAAGCAATGTCGTTTAGCTGTGATAACAGGAAGGGGCACAAAAACACACACAACACCACCCACTGCCATAAAAATGAAAGACCATAGTGTTGCACTGCGAGGGCAACATATGTTTCTTGGGTTTCAAATTTGCCTGGTTTGCATTTTGCGGGTCTATTTATTTCAGATGAAGGCGCAGTCAAAGCAAGTATGCCAGGGCCCCAGTTAGTATGCACTCTATAATTTCTGCCTGCTTGATGATGTGTGTGTGTGTGTGTGTGTGTGTGTGTGTGTGTGTGTGTGTGTGTGTACGTGTGCGTGCATGTGTGTGTGTGTGTGTTGTAATTCCAAATATCCGAGAGTGTCTCCTGTGAGAATGTACAGTTTTATCGCAAAGGTTGCCGTTCCAATCAATTTGTGGACTAAATTACAGTAAGAGCAAAGTGCAGTTCACCTCTAAGGTTACCATGGAGACGATATCAACATTCTAGCTCCTTCCAAAGGGAGCCATTGTGTGCATTGCATCAGATTGTGCAGGTGGTCGTGATTTTGCGTCTGTTTATTATCCCGCTTGTTGACGTTTTGGTCATGTCAGCGACACGTGCGTCCAACTATAGAGGCTTTATAAACTTAATGGCACTCTGTTTTTTTTAGGTTGGATAGAACAGTGTTTTTCAACCACTGTGCCGTGAGATCCAGTCTGGTGTGCCGTGGGAGATTTTGTAATTTCACCTATTTTTGCAAACAGTAATTAAAATCTGCAAATGATATGTTATTGAGTGTGAGTGCTGTCTAGAGATCGGCAGAGTAACAATGTTTACCCTTCAATCAATCAATCAATCAATTTTTACTTATATAGGCTAGATCACGAGTGTCTCAAAGGGCTGCAGAAGCCACAACAACATCCTCGGCTCAGCTCCACACCAGGGCTCAAGAAAAAAAACTCATCAATACTGTTCAATATCAGTAGCTGGCAGTAGTGGATAATTGCTTTTTAGATGTCGGAACATGGTTGTCATGATCCCAATCTGCAGATGACAGTGGGAGGCAGGTCGCAGGTAAAAAGCTATCGAATGCTAAAACCAAAAAAATAAAAGGTTAGTGCCCCTAAGAAAAGGCATTGAAGCTTAGGGAACAAAACAAAAACAGAATGCTGGACGACAGCAAAGACTTACAGCGTGTTGAAACACATGGCGTACTTACGCATGTAAAAATTGTCCGAGGAGGTGCTGGTTTAGTGTGGCTGAATTGGGGCTTACGCTAAATAATTATTTGTTTAAGGGGTTCCATCCATCCATCCATTTTCTACCGCTTATTCCCTTTCGGGGTAGCGGGGGGCGCTGGCGCCTATCTCAGCTACAATCGGGCGGAAGGCAGGGTACACCCTGGACAAGTCGCCACCTCATCGCAGGGCCAACACAGATAGACGGACAACATTTGAACCCAGGACTGCAGGAACTTCGTATTGTGAGGCAGACGCAACTAACCCCTCTGCCAACGTGAAGCCCTGTTCTCCCGCTTATTGTAGACATAGCCTAAGTTTTCATTAAAACAAGGTGAAGTGTTGTTTAACAAGTAAATGTATGTTTGACCACTGTAGCCTTACACACAGTTTGAACAGAACACTGTGTTTGAAAATGAATTTAGCGATTTTTTTTTTGGCGTACTACTACGGTCTTAGAAGTTGCAGGTGTACCTGACTGCATGTTATGTATAAGACTTTAGGAATTTATGGAGGGGGGCGTAATGGAGTATGCAAGGGCCGGCGTTGAAGACAGATGGCCCAGGTGGGGCCTTGTTATCTAATCACCTGTCGCCTTTATTAGCAGCAGACGAAGGAGACACGGGTTGGGAGTTGGAGTTGGAGAGAGAGAGAGAACACGCATTGAGACACACGGGACTGCAAAGTCGTACATATATTGCTGGAAAGTAGTCATACTTGGGTATGAAAATAAAAAAGACTTGCTCAACCTGTCAACCGCCACCAGGAGAACCTTCCCGCACTCAGAGACGTTCACAGAATTTTACTAGGTTGTTTTGATGTACCCACTAGAAAAACAACTTCAGTTCAAAGTCCTTCCCCCATCCCGAGACCTGGCTCTCGTCTCACTATCAGTGCCTAACCAGCAGCCATCATGTTCATGTCACAAATCCGTGGCCTTCTCCTGCGATGATCCTGAAAAGGGTCTTATAATATCATAGCCCCCCCCCCCCTAAGTTCCCCATCCCTCCCTTCTGCCCTCTCTCAATGTTCCGGAGGTTGCGTTGAGTTCACGCGCCCCGCTGTGTGACAGTCCACAGACTAAAGTCTTAACAGGGACCATCAAAGGCGAGTCAATTAAGGGCAGAGAGTAACGAGAAGGTCTCTTTTGTGTTGCGGGGAAACACAAAACCTGGTTTGTGTGACTCAAGCCTGAGTCACGTGCGCTAATTGACCCCAACCGGAGGAACTCTCCCCGACCCGGAGGGAAGCTACCGCTAAGTAGCCCCGTCGTAGCAAGGTGTCTTTAACTGAGGCAGGTTTTTTTCCCCCCAAAGGTTGCGTTACTCTGTGACATTTATTGGATGAACGTAGCCACTCGGAGAAGATTAGGCCGAGGAACACTCGGTATGAGCATTACTCATCACTTGTTTGGGTGTTTGGGATTTTATTTGACAGGCCGTAAGAAGGTTGTGGTCATTTCTGGTCATGGTCACCAAGTCACGTTTCACTCTACGGTTTAATGAGTATCGTGTGTGTATGCAGAGCAGGGATTCCATTGTCAACTTGTTGTGTTTTGCAAAATCTTACAGTCGGAATGTGCGTGTTTGTTAAAGGTGCGGTAAAGTCACACGACTTTAACCATTCTCTATTGGTCAATTTTGTCAATGTATAATGAAGAATCGGGAAACCATGTCTCTCTTAAAGGGGAACATTATCACAATTTCAAAAGGTTAAAAACAATACAAATCAGTTCCCAATATTCCTGTTGTATTTTTGAAGTTTTTTTCAAAATTTTACCGGTCCCCGAATATCCCTAAAAAAAAAAGCTTTAAAGTGCTTGATTTTCGCTATTTGCGATGCGAATAGCCATTTCCCTGTGACCTCATACAGTGCTGCAATGTAAACAAACAACGGCGAATACCACAGCAACTTAATCCTTCGATTGGTAAGTGTTTTTTTTCGCATTAAATGTGGGTGGAAGTAAACGTAATATAGTTGCAAATGTATCTGCAGGTTATCCATACATCTCTATGCTACGTCTGCTTTAGCACCGCCGTTAAATAGCATGTTAGCATCGATTAGCGTAGCATGTTAGCATCGATTAGCTGGCAGTAAACATCAACAAAAATTCACCTTTGTGATTTAGTTGACTTTATAGTTGCAAATGCATCTGCAGGTTATCCATACATCCCTGTGCATGTTGCTTTAGCTCCGCCGGTAAATAGCATGTTAGCGTCGATTAGCGTAGCATGCTAGCATCGATTAGCTGGCAGTCACGCCGCAACCAAATATGTCTGATTAGCACATAAGTCAACATCAACGAAACTCACCTTTGTGATTTTGTTGAATTTATCGTTGCAAATGCATCTGCAGGTTATCCATACATCTCTATGCTACGTCTGCTTTAGCACCGCCGGTAAATAGCATGTTAGCATCGATTAGCATAGCATGTAGCATCGATTAGCTGGCAGTCAACATCAACAAAACTCACCTTTGTGATTTAGTTGACTTATAGTTGCAAATGCATCTGCAGGTTATCCATACATCTCTGTGCCATGTTTGCTTTAGCTCCGCCGGTAAATAGCATGTTAGCGTCGATTAGCGTAGCATTCTAGCATCGATTAGCTGGCAGTCACGCCGCGACCAAATATGTCTGATTAGCACATAAGTCAACATCAACGAAACTCACCTTTGTGATTTTGTTGAATTTATCGTTGCAAATGCATCTGCAGGTTATCCATACATCTCTATGCTACGTCTGCTTAGCACCGCCGGTAAATAGCATGTTAGCATCGATTAGCATAGCATGTTAGCATCGATTAGCTGGCAGTCAACATCAACAAAACTCACCTTTGTGATTTCGTTGACTTTATAGTTGCAAATGCATCTGCAGGTTATCCATACATCTCTGTGCCATGTTTGCTTTAGCTCCGCCGGTAAATAGCATGTTAGCGTCAATTAGCGTAGCATGCTAGCATCGATTAGCTGGCAGTCACGCCGCGACCAAATATGTCTGATTAGCACAAAATCAACGAAACTCACCTTGTGATTTTGTTGAATTTATCGTTGGAGATGCATCTGCAGGTTATCCATACATCTCTGTGCCATGTCTGTCATCGCCGGTAAAATGTGGAGACACTCCAGCACAGGGGCGCTCACACTTTTTCTGCAGGTGAGCTACTTTTCAATTGACCAAGTCGAGGAGATCTACCTCATTCCTATTTATAATTTATATTTATTTATTTATGAAGAGACATTTTTGTAACAAGTTAATGGTGTTTAATGAAATACAATCATTTTTTACACACATAGATTCCTTTCTTTCATGAAGACAAGAATATAAGTTGGTGTATTTGATTCTGATGACTTGCATTGATGGAATTAGACAGTGGTGCTGATAACGTCCGCATTTTCAAATGGAGGGAAAAAAAAGTCAATACCACATGAAAGTGGTTGGATTTGGCATCTCATTTGTCCACCTTGCATACTCGTTTTTAAACACTTTGTTATGAGAGTAGCATATGTGTGTGGCCCTTAATGTCTGGCAGCAGGTAAATGAATGGATGAAATGAATGAATAGTTGATTAGTGGTGGGTTGATTAGTTGAATCGTAGATTAGGCCGACAACGTAGTCAATAAACTTTTTTCTTTTTTCTCTATCTTCTTGTTATGGACATTCATCCTCCTCTGTTGCCATTTCTAATATAAAGTAGTGTAAAGTTCTAACTTATATCTGTCGGTGAACTCGCCATGAAAGTGCTAAAATTTACCGGTGGAGTGAATTTACATTATTCAAGGAACTTTAGTTATTAGAATCGGACCATTTTTCACAATTCTGGTACTATTGTTTCGGATGAGGAGATGCTGCTCCGTTATTGATTTAAGTAAAGTCGGAATGTCATTAAAAACAGTTAGCTATTTATTTGGACACTTCTCCCACTCCCGTCCTTGCACGCTACACTGCTAAGCTAAAGTTCCTTTCACTGGAATTAAAGGGCCAAGCCCAACTCCTGAAAAACAACCCCACACCATAATTCCTCCTCACCAAATTTCACAGTCGGCACAATGCAGTCCGAAATGTAGCGTTTTCCTGGCTATTAGCTGGATAGTAGGCTAGGCGATTAGTGGTGGGTTGATAGTTGGATAGTAGAATAGGCAATTAGGTTGACAACCTAATCAAACCGGAAAAAAAACACATTGTTTCATAAACATACATCAAAATACATGCTTTGCTTTCTTTTTAAATCAATCCAAAGAAAATTAATTTCCACTGACAGGGACTAGGTTTAAGAATAAACTTAAACATTTCCAATAATATGAATGAAATTAAATTCAAACTATCAAGAATAGACTTAAACATCACTGATAACTTTTAAATGTGCTTTCAGTCGACTTAAAACAATTTGTAAACATCAGTGACATTTATCTTTGTTAAACATTTTCCCCAGTGAAATAATTTTCTTGAAACATTCCCCTCAGTCCAACAAGCATTTCTTTCATTTGGTTTTCTCACCAGTTGCGTCTTCTGAGTCCACACAAAAGCTGTCTTCCTTCCTCTTAGCAGAATGTCAAAAAGGGGTGACTGGACTGAAGCTCAAACATTTTCAAGCATGTGCTCTGAGCAGGTGAACAGGTGAACTCAATCAAGCCGATCTGGTGGAAGCAGGTGGAGATGTTCAGCCCTCAGCTCTCACTGTTGCCCCTTCAGGCCTGGAGTGTGCTCTGCAAATCAGTGGTGTCTTTTGACTTGACAAACACTATTAACACATAAGCAGATACAGGATTTTCCAGAATTATCCTAGTAAATGTGTCTAATAACATCTGAATCGCTCCCACTGCCCTCGTCTTTTTTTTTCTTACTTCTAGTCCTTCACTCTCACTTTCCTCATCCACGAATCTTTCGTCCTCGCTCAAATTAATGTGGAAATTGTCGCTTTCTCGGTCTGAATCGCTCTAGCTGCTGGTGGCCATGATTGTAAACAATGTGAGGATGCGAGTAGCTCCACAACCCGTGACGTCACCGCACATCGTCTGCTACTTCAGGTAAAGGCAAGGCTTTTTTATTAGCGACCAAAGTGCGAACTTTATCGTCGATGTTCTCTACTAAATCCTTTCAGCAAAAAAATGGCAAGTATGACATAGAATGGACCTGCTTTCCCCCGTTTGAATAAGAAAAAATCGCATTTCAGTTGGCCTTTAAGGTTAATTATTCCATCCATCCATTTTCTACCATTTGTCCCGTTTTTGGGGTGGCGGGTGGTGCGGGAGCCTATCTCAGCTGCATTCGGGCGGAAGGCGGTGTACACCCTGGACAAGTCGCCACCTTATCACAAGATTATTATTATTTAGTATTTTACTTCTGTCCTCGGATTTCATTAAAATTGCATTATTATTATTTATAGCAACAACCATCCATCCATTTTCTACCGCTTATTCCCTTTTGGGGTCGCGGGGGACGCTGGCGCCTATCTCAGCTACAATCGGGCGGAAGGCGGGTACACCTGGACAAGTCGCCACCTTCGTCGCAGGGCCAACACAGATAGACAGACAACATTCACATACTAGGGCCAATTTAGTGTTGCCAATCAACCTATCCCCAGGTGCATGTCTTTGGAAGTGGGAGGAAGCCGGAGTACCCGGAGGGAACCCACGCATTCATGGGGAGAACATGCAAACTCCACACAGAAAGATCCCAAGCCTGGATTTGAACCCACGACTGCAGGACCTTCGTATTGTGAGCAGACGCACTAACCCCTCTGCCACCGTGAAGCCATTTATAGCAACATAGATGACGGAAACCTTTACACAGTTTGATGGTTACCTGTTACCCTCATGCGTGGATGTTCGTACCAACACGTTTTTGCCGTCATCTCGCGCGGAGCAGATAACGGCTTCAGCTCCGCAACGCTCAGCCGCAGACGTGACGCTATCTCGTTCCGCCTCTTAACTTGTGATAGAGTGATGCTTTCACTACCTGCTCAACTTATCGAAATACATGGCGTCATATTTCTAAGGATTGCACATTTCGGCCCTGCAGGAATGTTGCAACAAAAACCATTCCAGGGATTCTTGGAGTATTTATCTGATGTCGGGACCACCGTGCATGAGTGCCAAAGGGGATGAACTGCTCAAATTTGTAGTTAGATTTGTACCTGTTAATACGTATATTACAAAAAGCATTTGGCCACCCATCCTAATGATCAGCATCAGGTGTCCTAATCAATAAATGTAAATAAATTAATTAATCACTCGGTGTATAAAATCAAGCACTTAGGCAATGTAGGCTTTTCTATAAACATTTGTAAAGAAAGGGTCGCTCTCAGGAGCTCAGTGATTTCCAGCATGGAACTGTCATACAAACCCTGTTCCATATGAGTTGGGAAATTGTGTTGGATGTAAATATAAACGGAATACAATGATTTGCAAATCCCTTTAAACACATATTTAATGAATATGCTACAAAGACAAGATATTTGTTGTTCAAATTCATAAACTAATTTTTATTTTTTTGCAAATTATAATTACTTAGAAATTCATGGCTGCAACACATCCCAAAGTAGTGGGGAAAGGGCATGTTCACCACTGTGTTTCATCACCTTTTCTTTTAACAACACTCAATAAACCTTTGGACTAAGGAGACACATTTTTTAAGCTTTTCAGGTGGAATTCTTCCCCATTCTTGTTTTATGGGGCGGCATAGCTCGGTTGGTAGAGTGGCCGTGCCAGCAACTTGGGGGTTGCAGGTTCGATTCCCGCTTGTGCCATCCTAGTTACTGCCGTTGTGTCCTTGGGCAAGACACTTTACCCACCTGCTCCCAGTGCCACCCACACTGGTTTAAATGTAACTTAGATATTGGATGTCACTATGTAAAAGCGCTTTGAGTCACTTGAGAAAAGCGCTATATAAATATAATTCACTTCACTTGACTTATGTACAGCTTAAGTTGTTCAACAGTCAAGGGTACCCGCACTCTTTTTACCATGAAGCCACGCTGTTGTAACAAGTGACTTGGTATTGTCTTGCTGAAATAAGCAGGGGCGTCCATGATAACGTTGCTTGGATGGCAACATATGTTGCTCCAAAACCTGTATGTACCGTTCAGCATTAATGGTGCCTTCACAGATGTGTAAGTTACCCATGCCTTGGGCACTAATACACCCCCATACCATCACAGATGCTGACTTTGCACCTAGAACAATCCTGATGGTTCTTTTCCTCTTTGGTCCGGTGACACGACGTTCACCGTTTCCAAAAAACAATTTGAAATGTGGACCTCGTCAGACTACAGAACACCTTTCCACTTTGCAACAGTCCATCTTAGCCGGCGGCGTTTCTGGGTGTTGTTGATAAATCGTGTTGGCTTTGCATAGTAGTTTTACTTGCACTTAGAGATGTAGCGACAAACTGTAGTTACTGACAGTGGTTTTCTGAAGTGTTCCTGAGCCCATGTGGTGATATCCTTTACACACTGATGTCGCTTTTTGATGCAGTACCCCGCCTGAGGGAAGGAAGGTCCGTTTATCATTGCTTACGTGCAGTGATTTCTCCAGATTCTCTGAACCCTTTGATGGCATTACGGACCGTAGATGGTGAAATTCCTAAATTTCTTGCAATAGCTCGTTGAGAAATGTTGTTCTTAAACTGTTTGACGATTTGCTCACGCATTTGTTCACAAAGTGGTGACCGTTTCCCCAATCCTTGTTTGTGAAAGACTGAGCATTTCACGGAAGCTGCTTTCATACCCAATCTCTGCACCCACCTGTTCCCAATTAGCCTGCACACCTGTGGGATGTTCCATATAAGTGTTTGATGAGAATTCTTCAACTTTATCAGTATTAATTGCCACCTTTCCCAACTTCTTTGTCACGTGTTGGTGGCATCAAATTCTAAAATTAATGATTATTTGCACAAAAAAAAGTGTTTTTCAGTTTTGAACATCAAATATGTTGTCTTTGTAGCATATTCAACTGAATATGGCTTGAAAATGATTTGCAAAATCATTGTATTCCGTTTATATTTACATCTAACACAATTTACCAACTCATATGGAAATGGGGTTTGTAGGATGCCACCTGAGCATAAAAAATAGTCGCGCAGTGGGGACGTGTTCTCTAGAGTGATGAATCAAAGCTATTCCATCTGGCAATCTGATGGACCAGTCTGGGATTGGAGGTTGCCAGGAGAACGCTACATTTCGGACTGTATTGTGCTGACTGTGAAATTTGGTGGAGGAGGAATTATGGGGGGGGGGGTTGTTTTTCAGGAGTTGGGCTTGGCCCCTTAATTCCAGTGAAAGGAACTTTAGCTTAGCAGTGTAGCGTGCAAGGACGGGAGTGGGAGGAGTGTCAAAAGAAATAGCTGACTGTTTTAATGACATTCAGACTTTACTTAAATCAATAACGGAGCAGCATCTCCTTGTGAAAAAACGTCCGACTCTAATAACTAAAGTTCCTTGAATAATGTAAACTCACTCCACCGGTATGTTTTAGCACTTTCATGGCGAGTTTACTGACAGAACTTAGAACTTTACACTACTTTATATTAGAAATGGCAATTAAGGAGGATGAATGTACCATATCAAGAAGATAGAGAAAAATAAAAAAAGTTTATCGATTACGTGGACTACAGTGGCGGACTTGGGCAAATTTTCAGGATTTATGCAGATCACAAGTACAGATCAGCAGGTACCAGAAGGTAAGAACAGTTTACTTTGCATAATACCGGGAAACAAAACGGCAGATAATATGTCTTACCTTATACACACACACACCATAGTAATACTTGTATCTCTGACAATGGCGACCGTAATGGGCAGACAATCCATCAAGTGGTGCGGCTTCAAAGTCATACTAAAACATTTTGACAGATTTTTGAGTGCCGTGTGTAATGTTCTTTATTCTCAATGGAACATTTAAAGTTTTGGTGTTGTTTACTGCCGTCATATTGCAGTCTACATGTATCTCTTAGGTGTGACTGCCATCTACTGGTCACACGTATCATTACAACATGTAAAAAATAAAATTGCTTCGAGGTTGGTAAGCACAACCTACTTATTCTGTACATTAAGCGCACTATGTTATAAGGTAGTTTTTGAGTAAATGAAAGGTTTTTAAGTGCGCCTTATAGTTCGAAAAATACAATACCTAAAATAGACGGACTACTATCGTAAAGTTGCTTATCTCATAGGTTTTTAGTAAATCTCAATGTATTTAACCCATGTTGACAAGATATTACTTGGCATTTATTCACACAAAAGTGGAGCATCTGAATAGTCACACATATGCTCTCAGCAAGTTTTGCACTGACGCAATTTTAGAAATTTTGTTACGGCGCACGACAGCGCGCTCGAACACGTCCCTGTTTGCGCTGAGAGCAGCACGCCCACGCAGCTGGGCCTAGTGGTTAGAGTGTCCGCCCTGAGATCGGTAGGTTGGGAGTCATACCAAAGACTATAAAAATGGGACCCTACCCTCCTTGCTTGGCATTCAGCATCAAGGGTTAGAATTGGGGGTTAAATCACCTAAACCTACTCAGTGGCCTAGTGGGTAGAGTGTCCGTCCTGAGATCGGTAGGTCGTGAGTTCAAACCCCGGCTGAGTCATACCAAAGACTATAAAAATGGGACCCATTACCTCCCTGCTTGGCACTCAACATTAAGGGTTGGAATTAGGGGTTAAATCACCAAAAATGATTCCCGGGCGCGGCACTGCTGCTGCCCACTGCTCTCCTCACCTCCCAGGGAGTGATCAAGGGTAATGGGTCAAATGCAGAGAATAATTTCGCCACACCTAGTGTGTGTGTGACAATCATTGGTACTTTAACTTTAACTTTAACTACAAGCCTGCAGACGATTGGTAATCTACACACCTGGGACTGATGAGGGCGAGCTGCTTGAAGGACCAGTGGACCCAGGGATCCTTGCGGGAACTTAGTTTTTCAAATGGTGTTCCGTAAGCGACAAGCTTTGTGCTCAATCCTTGTTTCCTCTCCGTGGCTTGATTTGTCCTTTGTCTTCTCCCCTGTTTCCGCTGTGTTTTCCTTCTGTTGCCCTGGATCGCGACTGCCTCCCTCATTCCTCGACTCCTCGCCCGCCCCTGGACTCTGACGCCTCTCTCTTGCCCCGGATCACCTGCCTGCCCCATGGACTGCCTCGTTTCCTCGCTCTCATCAACACTTGGTAACACACACTTCAGCTAACTACACACATAGTCTTACACCACACACTCTTGGATTTTGTCACGGTCAATTACCTTAGTTTTTTAAGTTAGTATTGTTTATTATTATTACTATTATTATTATTATTATTATTATTATTATTATAATATATGTTGACTATATATATATATATATATATATATATATATATGTATATATATATATATATATATGTATATATATATATATAATAATAAATTATTGAACATAATGCCCTCTGGTGTCAGTTGCTGTCACCCTCCCCATTAGTAACCATAACAATTTTACCACTTTTTAACAAACACTTTACTCATAACTCGTAACCTTTCCTGATCATCTTCATCCAAATATACGTTTTACAACAAAGCTGAAAAACACGGTTTCTGACCGGCAGTCCTTTAACGATTTTGAGTCCTTTTCCTAAACAGTGTTTTAGTTTATTAACTTAGTTCAGCGTCTGTTGATAGGTAAGTGGTAGGTCTTTATTTTTATTGCGCATGTGCAACGAAACTTTGTTTTCAGCACAAACCCGTTCAAGATTAGACAAACAGTGTACAGGGCTACAAGGGCGACCCGTAAAAGATGGGAAAAAGGTCAACGCTGGGGAAGGATGAGTAAAAAAATACAATCTAGACTAGGCTCCTAAGGGGGCCCAGTCTGGAGTGGGAAAAAACCTCCATAGCAAAGCACATATACATATTACAACATGCATCTCGAGATATCTAGCAACAGAGGGGAGGGAGTGGGGGCTACGATGGCAAGGCTGCAGCTTTTCAGGTGCCGATGGGATTCGCGTCAAGGGCGTTGGATGGGGGGGGTATGTGTGTGTGCTGTATATTTTCGTGTGTGTAAGCCTGCCCTGTGTCTCTGTTCCGCGGCCTTGATGTCGTGCAGTCGCTAGTCCAGAGTCAACAACAACATGTGTGTGTCCCTGAGCGACAAGAAGGGAGTTAGTTGTGTCTTCGCCGCACTGTCCTTCAGGAGTGTCTCGAAGCCAGGGAAACAATCCATCTTAGAATGTTTTGTAAGCGAGTGAAAATAAAATTTGCTTTTCACTTTGAATTGTCTATGACTGGTCCTCAGAATTCATCCTGCGGGGCAGACAGTCCGATGTTATCCAAGTCATAAGGTGTCCACAGTTCTTCCCGCATCATCCAATCATTTGTGGCAGCTTCGGGGTACTTTGAAGACTGCCAGCAACTTCCAATTTGTCGACAAACCAGAGCAACGCTTGCTCCAATCAGAAGATGTCCTGGTGTCATAATTCCGAATAGGTGTCTTCATGTCCTCGACTGAAAGGGTCGACAGGCACGTGGCATTCCTTCGGACAAATGAAAGATGCTGCGTTTTAAGCATGTCTGTGAGACGCGCCGCTGATTACAACTGATTGCGGACACCTGCTTGCGTGTGCTGGAGCTGCATGCACGGCGCATGCTGTCATGTGCAAGATGCCATGCAGGCAAGATTCCACAAAGCAGCAGCCACGCTCCCACAAGCAAGTCGCCGCAACAAACACAGCAGCAGCAGCTTTATTGTTGTCCATTCTTAACATGTGCAAGACACATAAGAACTGAAATAACATTTTCGGCCCAGTCCCACTAAGAGCAGACATACGTTACAAGGGGACAAGACGGGACCGCCAACGGATCAGCCACTTACGGCGCTCCTTAAAAAAGGTGAGAAAAAGGTGACATTGGAAAAGGGGGAAGAGTTAAAAAAAATATCAGTCTAAAGCTGGACCCTCAGTCAGAGGAAAAAAACTCACATAGCATGGCACACATAAACGTGGTACATGTAATCACAACAACTCACAACAGAGGGGGTGGGGGGGAGTTGGGGCCCTGGAGGCCGGCTGCCGCTATAAAGCGCTACTCAGCCATCCACAACCCCCGAGGAATTAAGCAGTGGTGAAGGCGTTGGTGAAGAGATCGGCTATGACAAAACAATATACCGTATTTCCTTGAATTGCCGCCGGGGCGCTAATTAATTTAAAACCTCTTCTCACTCCTGCGCTTACCAAAGGCATGCGGTAAAAGTAGGCATGCGCTAATTATTTCAAAACCTCTTCTCACTCCGGCACTTACCAAAGGCATCCGGTAAAAATTTGAGTGTGATGTAAGCTTGGACTTTTATGGACAGAATTTCTAGGCGCAGTCAAGGCGTTGAGGGGTTCCGGTTTGGTAACCGCAGGATTAGGTCTCTGCTTTTTGCAGATGATGTGGTCCTGATGGCTTCATCTGACCGGGATCTTCAGCTCTCGCTGGATCGGTTCGCAGCCGAGTGTGAAGCGACCGGAATGACAATCAGCACCTCCAAGTCCGAATCCATGGTTCTCGCCCGGAAAAGGGTGGAATGCCGTCTACGGGTTGGGGAGGAAACCCTGCCCCAAGTGGAGGAGTTCAAGTACCTAGGAGTCTTGTTCACGAGTGAGGGAAGAGTGGATCGTGAGATCGACAGGCGAATCGGTGCGGCGTCTTCAGTAATGCGGACGTTGTACCGATCCGTTGTGGTGAACAAGGAGCTGAGCCGGAAGGCAAAGCTCTCAATTTACCGGTCGATCTACGTTCCCATCCTCACCTATGGTCATGAGCTTTGGGTCATGACCGAAAGGATAAGATCACGGGTACAAGCGGCCGAAATGAGTTTCCTCCGCCGTGTGGCGGGGCTCTCCCTTAGAGATAGGGTGAGAAGCTCTGCCATCCGGGAGGAACTCAAAGTAAAGCCGCTGCTCCTCCACATCGAGAGGAGTCAGATGAGGTGGTTCGAGCATCTGGTCAGGATGCCACCCGAATGCCTCCCTAGGGAGGTGTTTAGGGCACGTCCAACCGGTAGGAGGCCACGGGGAAGACCCAGGACACGTTGGGAAGACTATGTCTCCCGGCTGGCCTGGGAACGCCTCGGGATCCCCCGGGAAGAGCTAGACGAAGTGGCTGGGGAGAGGGAAGTCTGGGTTTCCCTGCTTAGGCTGTTGCCCCCGCGACCCAACCTCGGATAAGCGGAAGATGATGGATGGATGGATGGTAAGCTTGGACCTTAAATCCTACTGAATAGCTCTTAATCTTCTTCCCTTTATGTGATTTCAAATTACCGGTATTGAAATCAGCCTCTTCCATTTTGAAAATGACGACAGGGGAAGTGTCAAACTCGTGACGTCACGAGTTTGATACTAAGCATGCGCTAATTATTTTGCAAAGAGAGTTTGACCCGGCAGTAATTCAAGGCAGGCGCATATTATAGGCCCTGCGGCAATTCAAGGAAATACGGTATACAGTGGACGTCCTACCCTGCAGTGTGAAGGTAGCATTAATAGCATGTTTTTCGCCCTGGTCCATTAATTACTTCAAAACTGATATGGTTTATATTACCAGCAAAAAATAAGTATAAAAGACTTTGCATTTACGGACCTCCCAGTTCCATGGACACCATAGTCTCATGCTTTTTCTGAATTTCCTCAAGCACGTTGAGCAGGGGTGTCAAACTCAAATACAGAGTGGGCCAAAATTTAAAACCGAACAAAGCCGCGGGCCGAGGTTGAACAAAATAACCTTTTAATAGGGACCCAAACAAGTTTTTCATTGAATATTGAACAAGCAAGGCTTATATAACTTTATAGTGACATGCAAAATTGAGTTTCAAATAATAATAATAATAATTAAAAAATATCAATGGCATATCAAATCAAATTTAAATAACAATTGAATACCTCTTTTGTATTTGCAGACTTCTGAGGTAAATATTAACAGTCACTTTTTCCAGAGGCTAATGCATTTGAAAATAAAATAATGAATAAATCAACCATTCAGGCCTTTTTACTGCTCAGTTAATGTCGGGGCTCAGGTGGGCGGGGTTTGTTGGTAGCGGGGAGGGGGTATATATTGTAGCGGTCCGGAAGAGTTAGTGCTGCAAGGGGTTCTGGGTATTTGTTCTGTTGTGTTTATGTTGTGTTACGGTGCGGATGTACTCCCGAAATGTGTTGGTCATTCTTGTTTGGTGTGGGTTCACAGTGTGGCGCATATTTGTAACAGTGTTAAAGTTGTTTATATGGCCACCCTCAGTGTGGCCTGTATGCTGTTGATCAAGTATGCCTTGCATTCACTTACAATTGTGTAGAAGCCACATACATTACGTGACTGGGCCGGCACGCTGTTTGTGAGGAGGAAAAACAGACTTGACGACAGGTTGTAGGGGACGCTAATATTGTTGTCCGGGTAGAATTCGGGAGAATGGTTGCACCGGGAGATTTTCGGGAGGGAAACTGAAATTCGAGAGTCTCCCGGGAAATCGTTGAATGCGGTGTTACAGCGGCGGGCCAGCTCTAATGTTAATTTGATATAGCCTCAAGGGCCAAATGAAATTACACGGCGGGCCAAATTTGGCCCGCGGGCCAGAGTTTGACACTTATGACGTAAAGGGACAAAAACAGTAGTGTCAGGTTTGTCCCTGAGAGTTTGGCCATGTTTTAGTTTTTCCTTCGCATTTGTCTTTGTTTCCTTTCAGCGCTCTTATTTTGTCCGTTTTCCTGTTTGTCTCCCTGAGTGCTGTGTCTCCCCAGCTGTGGTTGAATGGCACCAGGCCACACCTGGTGTCAATCAGCCAGCTACTATTTAAAGCTGCCTTCCCCTCCAGTCAGGGCTGGATTATTGTCACCACTACCTGTCAATGTCAGTTCTACTTGTCGTTCCTACTGGTCGTGTCAATGTCAGTGTAGCGGTAGCGGTAAGCTATATTCGGTAGCTGTTTGCAGCTTACTGTCTTTTTGTTCCCTGCTTCCAGTTTGTCCTCCCAGTTTCTGGTTTGTTTATTTTTATATTTTTGGACATTAAATATATGTTTTCTTGCACAATGCCTGCCACCCTCTCTGCATCTTGGTGTTCGTCACAAACTCAACCTGACAAGTAGAAGAGGATGCCAAATAGATTACTCCAACCTTATCTTCTGTTTCTCCCTTTTTTCAGTGCTGGTCTGCAAGTTCTGACTCACTTTTTCTCTCCTCGAGGGTGCTTTTGATTTTGGGATCACACTTGGCTTGAGTCTTTTTTTTTTAGTTTTTTCTATCCAAACTCCGACCAAAACCCTTTCATCTTTGAAATCAGAATCATTAAAATGAGCGCTGCAAATTACACTTTTTGAGATGTCCATGTTTTCATGGGCGGCATAGCTCGGTTGGTAGAGCGGCCGTGCCAGCAACTTGAGGGTTGCAGGTTCGATTCCCCCTTCCACCATCCTAGTTACTGCCGTTGTGTCCTTGGGCAAGACACTTTACCCACCTGCTCCCAGTGCCACCCACACTGGTTTAAATGTAAAAATTAGATATTGGGTTTCACTATGTAAAGCGCTTTGAGACACTAGAGAAAAGCGCTATATAAATATAAATCACTTCACTTCATATTCCCATCATTTGGAAATGTGTGCAGTAGTGATGTACGGATCCATACTGAACTATCGATACCGCCGATACCAGATCTCTATGCTTCATAATGGACTCTCAAATTAAAATATCGAATACCATGAATTGATTAACGTGGACCCCGACTTAAACAAGTTGAAAAACTTATTGGGGTGTTACCATTTAGTGGTCAATTGTACGGAATATGTACTGAACTGTGCAATCTCTCAATCAATCAATACTTTCCAAACTTTTTTCACCGAAGGCCACATACTGAAAAGTCAAAGTATGTGGGGCAATATTGCTATTTAAAAAAAAATTAAAAAAATAAACAGTTATACTGTGTCAACTACCGTATTTCCTTGAATTGCCGCAGGGTAAATAGTCAATTACTGCGGGGTCAAACTCGCTACGCAAAAAAATCAGCGCATGCTTAGTATTACCCCCTGGTCAAACTTGTGACGTCACGAGTGACACTTCCCCCCGTCATCATTTTCAAAATGGAGGAGGCTGATTTCAATACCGGTAATTAGAAATTGCATAAAGGGAAGAAGATTAACAGCTATTCAGTAGGATTTAAGGTCCGAGCTTACATCACACTCAAATTTTTACTGCATGCCTTTGGTAAGCGCAGGAGTGAGAAGAGGTTTTAAATTAATTTGCGCCCCTGGCGGCAATTAAAGGAAATACGGTATATATTATAGGTGACGAAGAACATTACAATTAATTACTAGTTAGAACACTACATCTTTTTCTCATAATATACCAATGTTTTGCTTTTTTTCTTACTTTTTCACTGTTTTTTCCCCTGTAAGAATAGAATAAAAAAATAATAATGTTTATTATGGTTGTTGTAATTTTTCAAATGTTTTTATTTTCATTTTGAATTATCAACTCACCACACTTTGTTTAAATTTAAAGTATATTGTATCTTTATTTTAATAGCTTGTAATATTTTAGATCACGGTTGTCTAAATTTTAAGAGTGGGAAAGGGCAGATTGATATTTAAAAATGTTTTAAGAATGTAACAAGAAAGTAACCAAGAATATTATTTATTTATTATTAGTTTAAAAATGTCATCTTTTTTGCTGTTTTTTTCTTAATTTTTTTCTGCCTTTTTATTCTAATAGTAGCTCTTGTTAATTAATCATTTTAATGCATTTATAATTTTACTTTTTTCTTTCTTTAATGGTTTGTAACACCATTTTTGTGTACTTTTTATGATTTTGTCCTCTGTTTTACTAGCTTGGCTATATTGATATTGACGACATGACCTTAATATACTTCAGAGTTTAAAATAAATAAATACCTTTT
This sequence comes from Nerophis ophidion, assembly GCF_033978795.1. Lineage (NCBI taxonomy): Eukaryota > Metazoa > Chordata > Actinopteri > Syngnathiformes > Syngnathidae > Nerophis > Nerophis ophidion. The sequence goes on from NC_084613.1 coordinate 76,706,042, forward strand.
ATTGTATAATTCATGCTATGAGATATGTTATTTGAAATACACAACTTTAAGTTTTAGCAGACACATCAGGTATATTTGCACAAAATATTGGTATCAAATCGGTATCGCCAATACCAGCCTGAATTTTACTTGGTATCAGAAAGAAAACAGTGGTATCGCACATCACATTCAACCCTTCTTTAGTTGTATTTCTACAACCTGCATCTATGCATCTGTGTCATATTTGATCATTCCTTCAATTTCTGCGTTGAAAATAAGATGATCCAGGATGAAGATGCTACCAAAACACAAACTAAGCAATATGAAATTGCTTCCAGTCTTCTGTAGGTGACGTCAGCAGGCTGATGCAACCGCATTTTAGAGCCAATAGTGGGCAATCAAAATGTGATGAAACTTGTTGAAAACAAGCCTAAAATAACTACTCCAGGCATGTTCAAACTCTTTGACTCGAGGGACGCATAAGGCTAGAAAACTTCGGCCGAGGGCCGAAAGCCTGCTGCATGTAAAGTAACTTTTTATATATTTATATATATATATATATATATATATATATATATATATATATATATATATATATATATTAGAGATGGGTGACATAACGAAAAAATAGATTTTAATTAGATTCGGGCGGGTGGCAGTTGAACCATTCGGAAATATTTGATATACAGGGTTCAGAGATCGGTATCCTTTACCATTCAAAGAGACATTTAGGACCCGTGTCACAAAGCGAAGAAGACAATAGGAGACACAAACATTCTCTAGAATGACTGCCGGCAGTCACCCAGTTATTAAGTATTAGGGCGTGCTATGAAGCCATTGGCTTTGTCGCCTTCTACAACATGTACGATCTGCTTGTCAGTCCAGCAACATGTTGTGTGTGACTTCCACAGACACACGCACACGACTGCAAGGCATACTGGGTGACACAGAGTACACTAATGGTTGTGATATAAACAATTTTAACACTCTTGGTAATATGCGCCACGCTGTGAAGCCACACCAAACAAGAATGACAAACACATTTCGGGAGAACATCCTCACAGTAACACAGCATAAACGCAAAACAACAAATACCCAAAATCCTTTACATCCGTGACATTTCCTGAATTTATTTTACACCCCCCCCTCCCCCAAGCGTCGGTAAGGTGGGCTGGGTTGGGGGCGCGGGGGTGTAAAATAAACTTAGCAAGTGTAACGGATGCAAAGGATTCTGGGTATTTGTTGGGTTACGTTTATGTTGTGTTACTGTGAGGATGTTCTCCCGAAATCCGTTTGTCATTCTTGTTAGGTGTGGCTTCACAGTGTGGCGCATATTAGTAAGAGTAGGGACGGCGTGGCGCAGTGGGAGAGTGGCCGTGCGCAACCCGAGGGTCACTGGTTCAAATCCCACCTAGAACCAACCTCGTCACGTCCGTTGTGTCCTGAGCAAGACACTTCACCCTTGCTCCTGATGGGTGCTGGTTGGCGCCTTGCATGGCAGCTCCCTCCATCAGTGTGTGAATGTGTGTGTGAATGGGTAAATGTGGAAGTAGTGTCAAAGCGCTTTGAGTACCTTGAAGGTAGAAAAGCGCTATACAAATACAACCCATTTATCATTTAAGAGTGTTAAAATTGTTTATATCACAACCATCAGTGTACTCTGTGTCGCCCAGTATGCCTTTCAATCTTGTACGTGTGATTGCGGAAGCTGCATAAAACATGTTGCCGGACTAACAATCGGATTGTACGTGTTGTTGAAGGTGTTAAAGGCAATGGCTTCAGAGCACGCCCTTATTCTTGTCATCAGGATGAACACCATCGGATATTCGCGAGAACGTTAGCGGCTCCCATAGTCTTCTTTACTCTGCGAAACGGGTTTAAATAGCTCTTTGGGCGGTAAAGGTGGCCGACCTCTGATGTATTTCAACGGGCGGGGTGGCGGGCGGTTGCGGTTCTGAGAAAATGTTGGTTCGGGTGGACGGCGGGTGGATGACGACTTTGGTGATGTGGTTGCGGATGATATAATCGCCCATCCGCGCATCTCTAATATATATATACATATATACCGTATATATATATATATATATATATATAGCCTACCCCTATACATAAACTATATTGCTAAAAGTATTTGGCGACTTGCTTTGATCATATATGAACTTGAACTGCCATCCCATTCCTAACCCATAGGGTTAAATATGATTTGAGTCCACCATCACTGTGTCGGTTTCACTTCCGGTTCCCCATCGCTGTGTTTGTTTTACTTCCGGTTCACTGACATAGGAAAAAAAAAACTTTTGCAGGATCTTGCAAAAAGTTTTGCCAGATCTCTGTAAAGTTGCATAATTTCCCACGGCACACCAGAAAATATCTGTCAGTGGTTTACAAACACTGGTATAGGGTGGCGTTACGCTTCAGTTTTTGGGCATTGACTGAGGAGCCGCTAAAGCAGGGGTAGGGAACCTATGGCTCTAGAGCCAGATGCGGCTCTTTTGATGACTGCATCTGGCTCTCGGATAAATCTGAGCTGACGTTGCTTAACACGATAAGTAATGAATAATTCCACTTGTAATCACAGTGTTAAAAATAATGTTCAAAATATAAAACATTCTCATGCATTTTTAATCCGTCCATCTGTTTTCTACCGCACCTGTTCAAGAAGTTGCGTTAATGGTAAGAAGTTATTTATTTATTATTGGTGCTTGGGGGTTCTTCAGACCCCCCAAGCACCAACATAAGAGCCTGTTTCAGGGTTACAATATTGTTTTATTTTTCAATAAGTCTCTCAGTTGCTTTCCAGCAAGAGTATTTCCGGCCCCAACCCAGTCTCTCCTCCTGGCTGCTGCTTATAACAGAGCGACAGGTGATTAGATAACAAGGCCCAGGTGGGCCATCTACGCACCTGTCGCTGCAGGCCCGCAGGCCACACCCCCTCCACAGTTAGCTTCAGAATAAAAAATATTACAAAGAATAAGAGACCTATTATACTCTAGAAATGTTGGTCTTACTTAAAAATGCACGTGTTTAGTTGTGTTCAGTGTTAAAAAAAATATTACATGGCTCTTACGGAAATATATTTTAAAATATTTGGCTTTTTGGCTCTCTCAGCCAAAAAGGTTCCCGACCCCTGCGCTAAAGGGTTCAGTTGTAGTACAAGAATATACGACACGAGCCAAGGCGACTGACTGCACAAATTCTTTGCACTCAGCCTCGCTCAAAGTTGGACTTAACTTAAGTGGTCTTGACTGGCTGCCCATCTGTAAAAATCACTAATCATCCATCATCCTGCCGGTTGAACGATGAAGTAGGTGCGGAAACTTTTGATGGATATTTACATGACGTACCAAAAAAAAAAAAGGAGAGGTCTGACCACCCTGTGAGCGCCTCGACCGAGTCATATCTCTGGAAACAAGGTGGCCTTTACAGCCAGGTGGTAACCCACAACAGCTTGTACGTAAACACGGGCCGTTAAGTGTCGGAACAAAACACCGCTGTTCCCTGGCATATACGACTCAGGCACATGTGCGCAGGTCTGATCTAAATTAGGGCCTGCACAGTTGCAAGCAGGTTACAGCAGAACAAAGAAACATGTTGCCTGGGAGTGTGTGTTGGGTGGTGTATGGGGGGGGGGGGGGGGGGGGGGTTGAGTGGCCGGGTGGGTTCTGAGCTCACAGCTGGGAGAGTGGTGTGCTAACCCTGCCAAAGCCCCAGCACATGACTCCCACCACTTGTCAAAATCACCATGTGTGCAATAATGTGATTACAGTCTGGTTACTATTATGATTTTAAACAACACACTGAAGGAGGTTTCAAGGAAGGGGTTGGGGGGGGGCGTTGGATTCATTCCCCAGCACCCCCATGCCCTAGAAGGACACCGGGGGCGGGGGTCTTAGGGTGACTTTCTGGGTCCTGTCACGGATTTATAAGTTGAAGGGCGATGTTTTTACATCATACCGCCGCCCCTCTCCATAGACCAGGGGGTAGGGAACCTATGGCTCGCGAGCCAGATGTGGCTCTTTTGATGACTGCATCTGGCTCTCGGATAAATCCGAGCTGACATTGCTTAACATGATGAGTAATGAATGATTCCACTTGTAATCACGGTGTTAAAAATAACGTTCAAAATATAAAACATTCCCGTGCATTTTTATTCCATCCATCCGTTTTCTACCGCACCCGTTCAAGAAGTTGCGTAATGGTAAGAAGTTATTTTTTTTATTATTGGTTAGTGTGGGGCTTGCCCCTCTGGCGGTTCTTTAGACCAGTTGTCCCCAACCACCGGGCCGTGGCCCGATTGGTACCGGGCCGCAGAAGAATTTTTTATTCATTTTTATAAAAAGATCAAAAAAAAAAAAAAAAATTTTTTATTAAATCAACATAAAAAACACAATATACACTTACAATTAGTGCACCAAACACAAAAACCTCCCTTTTCCATGACAAAAACGTCCCTTTTTCATGACAAGGAAAAAAAAATAAATAAAAAGATTCGCCCCCCGCCCCCGGGCCGCGGGACAAATTATTAAGCGTTGACCGGTCCGTGGATACAAAAAGGTTGGGGACCACTGCTTTAGACCAGTGGTCCCCAACCACCGTGGCCCGGTACGGGGCCGTGGCCCGATTGGTACCGGGCCGCAGAATAATTTTTTATTCATTTTTGTTAGAAAAAAAATATATATATATATATATATTTTTAAATCAACATAAAAAACACAAAATACACTTACAATTAGTGCACCAACCACAAAAACCTCCCTTTTCCATGACAAAAACGTCCCTTTTTCATGACAAAGAAAAAATTAATCAATTAAAAGATCCCCCCCCCCGGGCCGCGGGACAAATTATTAAGCGTTGACCGGTCCGCGAATACAAAAAGGTTGGGGACCACTGCTTTAGACCAGTGGTCCCCAACCACCGTGGCCCGTTTGGTACCGGGCCGCAGAAGAATTTTTTTTTCATTTTTATTTAAAAAAAAAAAAAAAAAAAATTTTTATTAAATCAACATAAAAAACACAATATATATTTACAATTAGTGCATCAACCACAAAAACCTCCCTTTTCCATGACAAAAATGTCCCTTTTTCATGACAAGGAAAAAAAATAAAAATAAAAAGATTCCCCCCACGCCCCCGGGCCGCGGGACAAATTATTAAGCGTTGACCGGTCCGCGGATACAAAAAGGTTGGGGACCACTGCTTTAGACCAGTGGTCCCCAACCACCGTGGCCCGGTACGGGGCCATGGCCCGATTGGTACCGGGCCGCAGAATAATTTTTTATTCATTTTTATTAAAAAAAAAAAAAAAAATTGTTTTTATTAAATCAACATAAAAAACACAATATACACTTACAATTAGTGCACCAACCACAAAAACCTCCCTTTTCCATGACAAAAACGTCCCTTTTTCATGACAAAGAAAAAATAAATAAATTAAAAGATTTCCCCCCCCCGGGCCGCGGGACAAATTATTAAGCGTTGACCGGTCCACGGATACAAAAAGGTTGGGGACCACTGCTTTAGACCAGTGGTCCCCAACCACCGTGGCCCGGTACGGGGCCATGGCCCGATTGGTACCGGGCCGCAGAATAATTTTTTATTCATTTTTATTAAAAAAAAAAAAAAAAATTGTTTTTATTAAATCAACATAAAAAACACAATATACACTTACAATTAGTGCACCAACCACAAAAACCTCCCTTTTCCATGACAAAAACGTCCCTTTTTCATGACAAAGAAAAAATAAATAAATTAAAAGATTTCCCCCCCCCGGGCCGCGGGACAAATTATTAAGCGTTGACCGGTCCACGGATACAAAAAGGTTGGGGACCACTGCTTTAGACCAGTGGTCCCCAACCACCGTGGCCCGGTACGGGGCCATGGCCCGATTGGTACCGGGCCGCAGAATAATTTTTTATTCATTTTTATTAAAAAAAAAAAAAAAAATTGTTTTTATTAAATCAACATAAAAAACACAATATACACTTACAATTAGTGCACCAACCACAAAAACCTCCCTTTTCCATGACAAAAACGTCCCTTTTTCATGACAAAGAAAAAATAAATAAATTAAAAGATTTCCCCCCCCCGGGCCGCGGGACAAATTATTAAGCGTTGACCGGTCCACGGATACAAAAAGCTTGGGGACCACTGCTTTAGACCAGTGGTCCCCAACCACCGCAGAATAATTTTTAATAAAAAAATAAAATAAAATAGATAAATAAATAAATAAATAGGGCTTCACGGTGGCAGAGGGGTTAGTGCGTCTGCCTCACAATACGAAGGTCCTGCAGTCCTGGGTTCAATTCCAGGCTGAGGATCTTTCTGTGTTCTCTTTGCATGTTCTCCCCGTGAATGCGTGGGTTCCCTCCGGGTACTCCGGCTTCCTCCCACTTCCAAAGACATGCACCTGGGGATAGGTTGATTGGCAACACTAAATGTTGTCTGTCTATCTGTGTTGGCCCTGTGATGAGGTGGCGACTTGTCCAGGGTGTACCCCACCCTCTGCCCGATTGTAGCTGAGATAGGCGCCAGCGCCCCCCGCGTCCCCGAAAGGAAATAAGCGGTAGGAAATGGATGGATGGATAAATAAATATTTTTTTTGATTAAATCAACATGAAAAACACAATATAGACTTACAATTAGTGCACCAACCACAAAAACCTCCCTTTTTCATGGCAAAGAAGAAAAAAAAAAGAAAAAGAAAAAAAAGGACACTGCCCCCCAATTATTAAGCGTTGACCGGTCCGCGGATACAAAAAGGTTGGGGACCACTGCTTTAGACCACCAAGCACCGACATGAAAGCCTGTCTCAGGGTTACGATATTGTTTTATTTTTCAATAAGTCTCTCACTTGCTTTCCAGCAATTGTATTTTTCTCTTTCGTTCTGGCTCGCGCTCTGGCTCCAGCCCCGACCCCGTCTCTCCTCCTGGATGCTGCTTATAACAGAGCGACAGGTGATTAGATATCAAGGCCCAGGTGGACCATCTACGCACCTGTCGCTGATTTCGAGGCCTTTTCCTGTCACACCCCAGTTCGCTGCAGGCCCGCAGGCCACGCCCCCTGCGCAATTAGCTTCAAAATAACAATGTTATTACAAAGAATAATAGACCTCTTACACCCTAGAAATGTTGGTCTTGCTTAAAAATGCATGTGTTTAGTTGTTTTTAGTGTTAAAAAAAATATTATATGGTTCTTACGGAAATACATTTTGAAATATTTGGCTTTTTGGCTCTCTCAGCCAAAAAGGTTCCCGACCCCTGCCTTAGCCCTTTGCATGCACCCTCCGCCCTTCATCCCCTCATTCCAGGTTACACAATCACCGCCGTGCACACAAGGGGTTGTCATCACAGGTGCAGCTAAGATTGGCCAGGATAAAGGAACGCTTCCAAGATGTTCTCCCCCCCCCATCTCTGTTTTTCTCCAGCTTCTTCTCACTCGCTTCATGTTTTCATTTTCCCGCTGATAATCCTTCATAATAATCACACTTTTTTTCCCCCCATCCCCCCTTATTTTGTTTGCATGGAGTCAGGACTCCAGGAAAAGGTGAGAATTTTGCTCCCCTGTAAGTAACCCTCCGTGCAAGCCAGGAACCAAGCCCCGAGTTCTTTTTCGCCAACGCCTCCCCCTCCAAACCCCTCCTGGATGACGGCCGTGTCTTGGCTCGCTGCTCGGAACAGTCGGGCAGCCAGCCGAGCGAAAGGTGCGAGTTCGACCATTTGCCAAAAAGAGCGATTACCGTATGGGCCTGCATGTTGCAATCTTGTCCTTATTGAACTTCCTCTCTTGGTGCTGGACCCGAGCTGGGACGGGTTCATCATGGTGCCAGCCGGGCATGAAGGGCAGCGCTAACCGTTCCCATTGAGACTCCTGGAGGGAGGGAAAGGCACAAAAGAGCGATGCCATCCGTTCCAGGAGGGAGAAAATTATTTCTTGCTAGGAAGAGTCCAGACAGGTCTTTTTTATCCTAAGGCTGTCTAAAATGATGAGGGGTGACCAGAATTGAAGTTTCACAATGTATTTTATATATATATATATTATTCAAACCTGTAGTTGCCATGTTTACGATTCACGCTGCTTGTTTCTTAGTCCCATGCCACGTAAGTTTTTGGTTTGTTTAATGCCACTTATTAGTGTCTTTTGTTTTTTTTCCGTAGTTCTGACTTTGTGATAGTTTTGTTTTCATTAGTCAAGTTTGTTCTCCGCCATTGTGCGCGCCTTTTTTTTGCCTTTTTTTTTGTATTTATAGTGTAAAAATAAAATATGTCTTTACCTTCACGCCTTGCCCGCGCAAACTTTCCTTTGCCTTCCGGAAAAACAAACCCTGTAGTCCACGATTTGACATTTTTGGTGATTTGACCTCCAATATATATATATATATATATATATATATATATATAGATATATATGTGTGATTTGACCTCCAATATATATATATATATATATATATATATATATATATATATATATATATATATATATATATATATATATATAAAACCTACACAGTGGCCTGGTGGTTAGAGTGTCTGCCCTGAGATCGGTAGGTTGGGAGTTCAAACCTCGGGCAAGTCATACCAAAGACTATAAACAAATGGGAACCATTACCTCCCGGCTTGGCACTCAGCATCAAGGGTTGAAATTGGGGGTTAAATCACCATAAATGATTCCCAGGCGCGGCACCGCTGCTGCTCACTGCTCCCCTCACTTCCCAGTGTGTGATCAAGGGGATGGGTCAAATGCAGAGGACAAATTTCACCCCACCTAGTGTGTGTGTGACAATCATTGGTACTTTAACTTAACTTAATATATAAAAAAAAAAAAGAAGTAAGCACAAACAAAGCAATACCGAGGCTGGGAGAGCGAACCAAGCCGTCTAAAGTTTGGAGGAATCTCTAAAATGGTCGCCCAACTTGCATGCTTTTGTCCATTTAGGTTGTTACGTCTTGATAGAGATTAATATATATCTACATATAAAGTTAAAGTACCACTGATAGTCTCACACACACTAGGTGTGTTGAAATTACCCTCTGCATTTGACCCATTCTCTTGTTCCACCCCCCCTGGGAGGTGAGGGGAGCAGTGAGCAGCAGCAGTGGCCGCGCTCAAGAATAATATTTGTCATGTCTGTTGATCATGTTTTTGTTTGGCCATGTGCTGTTTGTTTTTTGGACACTCAGTTCCTGTTTTTGCACTTCCTTGTTTTTTTTTTTCCATGACTACCCGTTAGTTTTCACCTGTCCTTATGTCACGCATCTGTCTCATGTTTTGCACTTGCACACCTGTTACTAATCACCACAGCATTATTTAAACCTGTAGTTGCCAGGTAGTGAGCCTGGCGACTTTACCTCTACTCACGTCATGCCATGTTTACGATTCACGCTGCTGGTTTCTTAGTCCCATGCCACGTAAGTTTTTGGTTTGTTTAATGCCACTTATTAGTGTCTTTTGTTTTTTTTCCGTAGTTCTGCCTTTGTGCTAGTTTTGTTTTCATTAGTCAAGTTTGTTCTCCGCCATTGTGCGCGCCTTTTGTTTCGCCATTTTTTTGTATTTATAGTGTAAAAATAAAATATTTCTTTACCTTCACGCCTTGCCCGCGCAAACTTTCCTTTGCCTTCCGGAAAAACAAACGCTGTAGTCCACGATTTGACATTTTTGGTGATTTGACCCCCACCATATATATATATATATATATATATATATATATATATATATATATATATATATATATATATATATATATATATATATATATATATATATATTATTTAAACCTGTAGTTGCCAGGTAGTGAGCCTGGCGACTTTACCTCTACTCACGTCATGCCATGTTTATGATTCACGCTGCTTGTTTCTTAGTCCCATGCCACGTAAGTTTTTGGTTTGTTTAATGCCACAATTAGTGTATTTTGTTTTTTGTCCATAGTTCTGCCTTTGTGTTAGTTTTGTTTTCATTAATCAAGTTTGTTCTCCGCCATTGTGCGCGCCTTTTGTTTGCCTTTTTTTGTGTTAATAGTGTAAAAATAAAATATGTCTTTACCTTCACGCCTTGCCCGCGCAAACTTTCCTTTGCCTTCCGGAAAAACAAACCCCATAGTCCACGATTTGACATTTTTGGTGATTTGCAGTTTTATACATATATATACATATAAAACCTACTCAGTGGCCTGGTGGTTAGAGTGTCCGCCCTGAGATCGGTAGGTTGGGAGTTCAAACCCCGGGCAAGTCATACCTAAGACTATAAAAAAATGGGACCCATTACCTCCCTGCTTGGCACTCCTCATCAAGGGTTGGAATTGGGGGTTAAATCACCATAAATGATTCCCGGGCGCGGCACTGCTGCTGCTCACTGCTCCCCTCACTTCCCAGTGGGTGATCAAGTGGATGGGTCAAATGCAGAGGACAAATTTCACCCCACCTAGTGTGTGTGTGACAATCATTGGTACTTTAACTTAACTTAATATATATTTAAAAAAAGAAGTAAGCACAAACAAAGCAATACCGAGGCTGGGAGAGCGAACCAAGCCGTCTAAAGTTTAGAGGAATCTCTAAAATGGTCGCCCAACTTGCATGCTTTTGTCCACTTAGGTTGTTACGTCTTGATAGAGATTAATATATATCTACATATAAAGTTAAAGTACCACTGATAGTCTCACATACACTAGGTGTGTTGAAATTACCCTCTGCATTTGACCCATTCTCTTGTTCCACCCCCCCTGGGAGGTGAGGGGAGCAGTGAGCAGCAGCAGTGGCCGCGCTCAAGAATAATATTTGTCATGTCTGTTGATCATGTTTTTGTTTGGCCATGTGCTGTTTGTTTTTTGGACAGTCAGATCCTGTTTTTGCACTTCCTTGTTTTGTTTTTTTCCATGACTACCCGTTAGTTTTCACCTGTCCTTATGTCACGCATCTGTCTCATGTTTTGCACTTGCACACCTGTTACTAATCACCACAGCATTATTTAAACCTGTAATTGCCAGGTAGTAAGCCTTGCAACTTTACCTCTACTCACGTCATGCCATGTTTACGATTCACGCTGCTGGTTTCTTAGTCCCATGCCACGTAAGTTTTTGGTTTGTTTAATGCCACAATTAGTGTATTTTGTTTTTTTGTCCATAGTTCTGCCTTTGTGTCAGTTTTGTTTCCATTAGTCAAGTTTGTTCTCCGCCATTGTGCGCGCCTTTTGTTTGCCTTTTTTTTGTATTTATAATGTAAAAATAAAATATGTCTTTACCTTCACGCCTTGCCCGCGCAAACTTTCCTTTGCCTTCCGGAAAAACAAACCCCATAGTCCACGATTTGACATTTTTGGTGATATATATATATATATATATATATATATATATATATATATATATATATATATATATATATTTCTTGATTGGATTATCCAGAGAATAGTGCTCGATACCGTGGTAGAGCGCAATATGTAGGTGTGGGAAAAATCACAAGACTACTTCATCTCTACAGAACTGTTTCATGAGGGGTTCCCTCGATCATCAGGAGATTGGTTAAAATCTCCTGATGATATATATATATATATATATATATATATATATATATATATATATATATATATATATATATATATATATATATATATATATTTGGCAGCTCCCACCGTCAGTGTGTGAATGTGTGTGTGTGTGAATGGGTGAATGTGGAAATACTGTCAAAGAGCTTTGGGCTCCTTAAAAAGGGGTAGAAAAGTGCTATACAAGTACAACCCATTACTTCTGTCAATATGAAAGGTATTAGGGCCGTTGCAGATTGTGGTATACGGTCGTAAGAGCCAAGGTGCAATTAAGTCTATAGTTGTAACAATTGGAATCCCATGGTAGCTGTCCCTTGACCAAGGCCAAAACAGTATGATTACGGTATTTCACCAAGCTGTGTCAAGGGTACAGAACCAGTACTTCTGAGGGTACTATCTCAAGGATGTTCTCTTTTCCGCTTCTGATCCAACCCCCTGCACTCCATCTGAACTTAAAGGGGAACATTATCACAATTTCAGAAGGGTTAAAACCACTAAAAATCAGTTCCCAGTGGCTTATTTATTTTTTTGAAGTTTTTTTTTTTAATTTCACCCATCCCGGAACATCCCTAAAAAAAGCTCTAAAGTGCCTGATTTTCGCTATCTGTGAAACCATCGTCCATTTTACTGTGACGTCATCCAGTGATGCCAATACGGATAGCGCAGCAAGATAAAGCGACATTAGCTCGGATTCAGACTCGGATTTCAACGGCTTAAGCGATTCAACAGATTACGCATGTATTGAAACGGATGGTTGGAGTATGGAGGCAGAGAGCGAAAACGAAATAGAAGCAGAAACTGAAGCTATTGAGCGAATAGCCAGAGGTGGGTAGAGTAGCCAGAGGTGGGTAGAGTAGCCAGAAATTGTACTCAAGTAAGAGTACTGTTACTTTAGAGATGTATTACTCAAGTAAAAGTAAGGAGTAGTCACCCAAATATTTACTTGAGTAAAAGTAAAAAGTATGTTGTGAAAAAACTACTCAAGTACTGAGTAACTGATGAGTAACCTGTTTGTGATTACGGCAACAAATAATGCACAAAAACATAAAAATAGCAATGAACAAATTCAGAGCCAGGAATATCTCTTAAGCAACTAAAACAATAATATATATTAAATAATAGTACATTAAAATAAAATGAAAAAAATGGCACATTGAGCCACAATAACTTAACAGCACCATAGGCTCAGTAGGCATTCAATGATTGATTGAAACTTTTATTAGTAGATTGCACAGTTCAGTACATATTCCGTACAATTGACCACTAAATGGTAACACCCCAATAAGTTTTTCAACGTTTATCAGCTACTTAGGAAATGAACAAGTCGAGGTGATCTACCTCATATATACATACACACACATATCATTTATACACACACATATCATACATACACACACAAATCATTTATACACACATATATCATCATATCATATATATATATATATATATATATATATATATATATATTTATATATATATATATATATATATATATATATATACACACAGTATATCATTTATATTTATTTATTTTGCCGTTTTTGTTCACACGTTGAAGGTGTTTTAATGAATATACATGCATGTTTAACATATATATTCCTATCTTTCATGAAGACAAGAATATAAGTTGGTGTATTACCTGATTCTGATGACTTGCATCGATTGGAATCAGACAGTATTGCTGATAACGTCCACGTTTTCAAATGGAGGAGAAAAAAAGTTCCTCTTTTCTGTCTAATACCACATGAAACTCGTTGGTTTTTGGCATCTTATTTGTCCAGCTTCCATATTCGTTTTTATACACTTTACAAGAAATACATTGGCGGCAAACTCCGTAGCTTGCTAGCTTGTTTGCGCTGGCTTTCGGAGACTCTTATTTTGTTAACGCAGGCGCGATGGAGCGGCGCTTTTATTGTGAAGACAGGAACTGTGCGATCAGTCTTTAGGCTTTTGACGGGAAGTACGGTTGAAATAAAAAGTGTCTTTTTTCCTTTACACTTTTGATTGATTGATTGAAACTTTTATTATTGGACTGCACAGTACAGTACATATTCCGTACAATTGACCACTAAATGGTAACACCCCAATAAGGTTGTTAACATGTTTAAGTCGGGTTTTACGTATCACGGTCATGTGACCGCCTGGCTCTGTTTGATTGGTCCAACGTCACCTGTGACTGCATGTGATTGGTGAAACGCAGGCATGCGTGGATTCTACTTAGAAGCTCTGTCATTAACCAAAACAAACATTAATAGATCGATAAAAAAAAGTAGCGAGTAGCGAGCTGAATGTAGATAAATGGAACGGAGTAAAAGTAGCGTTTCTTCTCTATAAATATACTCAAGTAAAAGTAAAAGTATGTTGCATAAAAACTACTCGTAGAAGTACAATTTATCCTAAAAGTTACTCAAGTAGATGTAACGGAGTAAATGTAGCGCGTTATTACCCACCTCTGCGAACAGCTATTGACGCTGTTTGCCTTAGCATCGCGGGTAAAATGTGCAGACCAACGATCGGAAGTTTCGCATCTTGTGACACTGTATCAACTTAAATCCATCGATTGGTAAGTGTTTGTTTGGCATTAAATGTGGGTGGAGGGAAAGGCTGGATGTAAATATAGTTTCAAATGTACATACAGCTAGCCTAAATAGCATGTTAGCATCGATTAGCTGGCAGTCATGCCGCGACTAAATATGTCTGATTAGCACATAAGTCAACAACATCAACAAAACTCACCTTTGTGATTTAGTTGACTTTATCGTTGGAAATGCATCTGCAGGATATCCATACATCTCTGTGCCATGTCTGCCTTAACATCGCCGGTAAATAGCATGTTAGCATCGATTAGCTGGCAGTCATGCCGCGACCAAATATGTCTGATTAGCACATAAGTCAACAACATCACCAAAACTCACCTTTGTGATTTAGTTGACTTTATCGTTGGAAATGCATCTGCAGGTTATCCATACATCTCTGTGCCATGTCTGCCTTAGCATTGCCGGTAAATAGCATGTTAGCATCGATTAGCTGGCAGTCATGCCGCGACTAAATATGGCTGATTAGCACATAAGTCAACAACATCAACAAAACTCACCTTTGTGATTTAGTTGACTTTATTGTTGAAAATACATCTGCAGGTTATCCATACATCTCTGTGCCACGTCTGCCTTAGCATCGCCGGTAAATAGCATGTTAGCATCGATTATCTGGCAGTCATGCCACGACCAAATATGTCTGATTAGCACATAAGTCAACAACATCAACAAAACTCACCTTTGTGATTTAGTTGACTTTATCGTTGGAAATGCATCTGCAGGTTATCCATACATCTCTGTGCCACGTCTGCCTTAGCATCGCCGGTAAATAGCATGTTAGCATCGATTAGCTGGTAGTCATGCCGCGACCAAATATGTCTGATTAGCACATAAGTCAACAACATCAACAAAACTCACCTTTGTGATTTAGTTGACTTTATTGTTGAAAATACATCTGCAGGTTATCCATACATCTCTGTGCCACGTCTGCCTTCGCATCGCCGGTAAATAGCATGTTAGCATCGATTAGCTGGCAGTCATGCCGCGACCAAATATGTCTGATTAGCACATAAGTCAACAACATCAACAAAACTCACCTTTGTGATTTAGTTGACTTTATCGTTGGAAATGCATCTGCAGGTTATCCATACATCTCTGTGCCACGTCTGCCTTAGCATCGCCGGTAAATAGCATGTTAGCATTGATTAGCTGGCAGTCATGCCGCGACTAAATATGGCTGATTAGCACATAAGTCAACAACATCAACAAAACTCACCTTTGTGATTTAGTTGACTTTATTGTTGAAAATACATCTGCAGGTTATCCATACATCTCTGTGCCACGTCTGCCTTAGCATCGCCGGTAAATAGCATGTTAGCATCGATTAGCTGGCAGTCATGCCGCGACCAAATATGTCTGATTAGCACATAAGTCAACAACATCAACAAAACTCACCTTTGTGATTTAGTTGACTTTATCGTTGGAAATGCATCTGCAGGTTATCCATACATCTCTGTGCCATGTCTGTCTTAGCATCGCCGGTAAAATGTGCAGACACTCCGGCACATTCAATGGGGGTCTGGCGGCAGATTTTCTTTGACTATATCGTTGGAAATGCCTCTGCTTTGAGTGTCGCAGGATATCCACACAATCTTGCCATCTCTGTAGTAGCATAGCTTTGTGTGCGGAACAAACGACTGACTATTTCGTCAACTTTCCCCACACTGTCATATTTTTAACAAATTTCGTCCAATTTATTGCCACTTTCACATCTTTGGGCCAGTGGTGCAACTTGAATCCCTCCCTGTTAGTGTTGTTACACCCTCCAACAACACACCGACGAGGCATGATGTCTCCAAGGTTCCAGAAAATAGTCGAAAAAAACGGAAAATAACAGAGCTGAGACCCGGTGTTTGTAATGTGTTTGAGAAAATGGCGGCTTTATTACCTGGGTGACGTCACGTTCTGACGTCATCGCTCCGAGAGCGATAAACAAAAAAGGCGTTTAATTTGCCAAAATTCACCCGTTTAGAGTTCGGAAATCGGTAAAAAAAATATATGGTCTTTTTTCTGCAACATCAAGGTATATTTTGACGCTTACATAGGTCTGGTGATAATGTTCCCCTTTAATATGGCCTCCAGACAACCCCTTTCAGATGGTTCTGACTGTGGCATCTGGTTCTATTGAACTGTAGCCAAATCAGATTTAGGATCTCGTTCGCAGAGACTGACGTTTGGATGCCATGTTTCTTGTTCTCTGTGTTCCCGCGAGGAATGTGCCCGCAATCTAATCCAGCACAGTCGTCATTGTGGTGTCTCGTCAGCTCATCTTAAGACAGATTCCGACTTTTCCCCTGATGGATTTTGTGTTTATAGTATCCGACAAACATTCCAGCAAACATGTTATTACATCTTCGCAAGGGAAAAGAACGACAGAAAGTGAACTTGGATCCTTCTTAAGAGTAGTCAGCGTACAGTTTGTTCGGCAGTAAAGATTTGCAGTCCAACAGAAATCTGGGAACAGCTCACTCTGAACATGTCCAAATTGTTTTTTCGGTCTGAATATTTAAAGGCCTACTGAAATGAGATTTTTTTTATTCAAACGGGGATGCAGGTCCATTCTATGTGTCATACTTGATCATTTTGCCATAATGCCATATTTTTGCTGAAAAGATTTAGTAGAGAACATCGACGATAAAGTTCGCAACTTTTGGTCGCTAATAAAAAAGCCTTGCTTGTACTGGAAGTAGCAGACGATGTACGCAGGTGACGTCATGGGTTGTGGAGCTCCTCACATCCTCACATTATTTATAATCATGGCCACCAGCAGCTAGAGCGATTCGGACCAAGAAAGTGACGATTTCCCCATTAATTTGAGCGAGGATGAAAGATTTGCGAATGAGGAAAGTGAGAGTGAAGGACTAGAAATTAAAAAAAAAGACGACGACAGTGGGAGCGATTCAGATGTTATTAGACACATTTACTAGGATAATTCAGGAAAATCCTTTATCTGCTTATTATGTTACTAGTGTTTTAGTGAGATTATATGGTCGTACCTGAAAGTCGGAGGGGTGTGGTGACCGCCAGTGTCTTCAAAGAAAGCCACGTTTCTCGACGAGGCGAGGCAGCCGGGCTGAGATTTTTTTTTCCCCCTCCTCCACGGTGTAAGCATCCGACGGTCAGGGGCGGCCGGTGGGAGGAGGCAAGAGAGTCTGCAGCTGCAGGAGGCACGACGCAAGCTCTCCGCTCATAACTCCGGTAAGAGACGACTTAATACCACCATTTTCTCACCGAAACCTGCTGGTTGACATGTGGTAGGGAACCATGTTCGCTTGACCGCTCTGTTCCATAGTAAAGCTTCACCGTCAGCTTTCGGGAATGTCAACAAGGAAACACCGGCTGTGTTTGTGTTGGTAAAGGCGGCCGCAATACACAGCTTCCCACCTACATCTTTCTTCTTTGACGACTCCATTATTAATTGAACAAATTGCAGAAGATTCAGCAACACAGATGTCCAGAATACTGCGTTATTATGCGATTTAGTAAACTAAAAAGGCCGTATTGGCATGTGTTGCAATGTTAATATTTCATCATTGATATATAAACTATCAGACTGCGTGGTGGGTAGTAGAGGGTTTCAGTAGGCCTTTAAGTCCCATCTTAAAACTCATTTGTTTACTCTAGCCTTTAAATAGACCCCTTTTTAGACCAGTTGATCTGCCATTTTTTTTCTTTTTTGCTCTTCCCCCCCTCTCCCTTGTGGAAAGGGGGGCACAGGTCCGGTGGCCATGGATGAAGGGCTGGCTATCCAGAGTCAGGACCCGGTGTGCA
The DNA here is from genome assembly GCF_033978795.1 of Nerophis ophidion. Taxonomy (NCBI): domain Eukaryota; kingdom Metazoa; phylum Chordata; class Actinopteri; order Syngnathiformes; family Syngnathidae; genus Nerophis; species Nerophis ophidion. The sequence goes on from NC_084613.1 coordinate 76,723,915, forward strand.
CTGCTCGACTGTGCATCGGTTGGGGACATCTCTGCGTTGCTGACCCGTGTCCGCTTGGTATGGTCTCCTGCTGGCCCCACTATGGACTGAACTTCCACTATTATGTTAGATCCACTATGGACTGGACTCTCACTATTATGTTAGATCCACTATGAACTGGACTCACCATTATGTTGGATCCACTATGGACTGGACTCTCACTATTATGTTAGATCCACTATGGACTGGACTCCCACTATTATGTTAGATCCACTATGGACTGGACTCTCACTATTATGTTAGATCCACTATGAACCATACCCCTCACTAATATGTTGGATCCACCATGGACTGGACTCTCACTATTATGTTAGATCCACTATGGACTGGACCCTCACTATTATGTTAGATCCACTATGGACTGGACCCTTACTATTATGTTATATTTTGGTACCAGTACCGGTACCAACATTTTTTTGATAATGTTCGGTAAGTTTTGATACTTTTCTAAATATTTTGGTACCAGTACCAGCATTTTTACGATACTGTTCAGTACTTTTCGATGCTTTTCAAAATATTTTGGTACCGTACCGGTACCAACATTTTTTTGATACTTTTCGGTACTTTTCGATACTTTTCAAAATATTTTGGTACCAACATTTTTTCGATAATTTTCGGTACGTTTCGATACTTTTCTAAATATTTTGGTACCAGTGCCAGTAACAACATTTTTTCAATACTTCTCGGTACGTTTTGATACTTTTCTAAATATTTTGGTACCAGTACCAACATTTTTTCATACTTTTCAGTACTTTTCGATGCTTTTCAAAATATTTTGGTACCAGTACCGGTTCCAGCATTTTTTCGATACTTTTCAGAACTTTTCGATGCTTTTCAAAATATTTTGGTACCAGTGCCGGTACCAAAAGGTTTTCGATTCTTTTCGGTATGTTTCGATACTTTTCTAAAAATGTTGGTACCAGTACCGGTACCAACATTTTTCCGAAACTTTGCAGTACTTTTCAAAACATTTTGGTACCAGTACCAACATTTTTTTCGATACTTTTCGGTACTTTTCAAAACATTTTTGTACCAGTCCCGGGACCAAAATTTTTCCGATACTTTTCGTTACTTTTCAAAATATTTTGGTACCTGTACCGGTACCAACATGTTTTCGATACTTTTCAGTACTTTTTGATATTTTTCTAAATATTTTGGTACCAGTGCTGTTACCATCATTTTTTCAATACTTTTCGGTACTTTTCGATAATGTTTTAAATATTTTGATACCAGTACCGGCACCAGCATTTTTTTGATACTTTTCGGTACATTTCGATACTTTTCTAAATATTTTGGTACCAGTGTAGGTACCAACATGTTTTTGATACTAATCGGTATGTTTCGATAATTTTTCTAAATATTTTGGTACCAGTATCGGTACCAACATTTTTTGGATACTTTTCAATACTTTTCTAAATATTTTGGTACCAGTACCAGTACCACCATTTTTCAATACTTTTCGGTACTTTTCGATACCTTTCTAAATTATTTTGGTACCAGTGCTGGAACCAACATGTTTTCGATACTTTTCAGTACGTTTCGATACTTTGCGAAATATTTTGGTACCGGTAACGGTACCAACAATTTTTCGATACTTTTCTAAATATTTTGGTACCAGTGCCAGTACCAACATGTTTTCTATACTTTTCGGTACTTTTCGATACTTTTCTAAATATTTTGGTACCAGTGTCGGTACCAACATTTTTTCAATACTTTTTGGTACTTTTCTAAATATTTTGGTACGAGTGCCAGTACCAACATTTTCTCTATACTTTTCAGTACTTTTTGATACTTTTCTAAATATTTTGGTACCAGTGCCGGTACCAACATTTTTTCAATACTTTTCGGTACTTTTGTAAGCATTTTGTTACATGTTTGATACTTTTCGGTAGTTTTCGATACTTTTCTAAACATTTTGGTACTAGTACCAGTACCAATTTTTTTTAATTACTTTTTGGTACTTCTTGATACTTTTCTAAATATTTTGGTACCAGTGCCAGTACCAACATGTTTTCGATATTTTTCGGTACGTTTCGATACTTTTCCAAATATTTTGGTACCAGTACTGGTACCAATATTTTCCGATACTTTTTGGTACTTTTCGATACTTTTCAAAATATTTTGGTACCAGTACCGATACCAACATTGTTTCGATACTTTTCAGAACATTTCGATATTTTTCAAAATATTTTTGTACCAGTGCCAGTACCAACATTTTTTTGATACTTTTCGTCACGTTTCGATACTTTTCTAAACATTTTGGTACCGGTGCCGGTAACAACATTTTTTCGATACTTTTCGGTATGTTTCGATACTTTTCTAAATATTTTGGTACCAGTGCCAGTTCCAACATTTTTTCAAAACTTTTCGGTACGTTCGATACTTTTCTAAATATTTTGGTACCAGTACTGGTACCAATATTTTCCGATACTTTTTGGTACTTTTCGATACTTTTCAAAATATTTTGGTACCAGTACAGATACCAACATTTTTTCGATACTTTTCAGAACATTTTGATATTTTTCAAAATATTTTGGTACCAGTGCCAGTACCAACATTTTTTCAATACTTTTCGGTATGTTTCGATACTTTTCTAAACATTTTGGTACCGGTAACAACATTTTTTCGATACTTTTTGGTACGTTTCGATACTTTTCTAAACATTTTGGTACCGGTGCTGGTAACAACATTTTTTCGATACTTTTCGGTACGCTCGATACTTTTCTAAATATTTTGGTACCATTACCGTTACCAACATTTTTTCGATACTTTTCGGTACTTTTCGGTACTTTTCTAAATATTTTGGTGCCAGTATCGGTACCAACATTTTTTCGATACTTTTCGGTACATTTCGATATTTTAAAAAATATGTTGGTACCAGTGCCAGTACCAACATTTTTTCGATACTTTTCAGTACTTTTCGATACTTTTCAAAATATTTTGGTGCCAGTACCGATACCAACATTTTTTCGATACTTTTCAGAACATTTTGATATTTTTCAAAATATTTTGGTACCAGTGCCAGTACCAACATTTTTTTGATACTTTTCGGTACGTTTCAATACTTTTCTAAACATTTTGGTACCGGTGCTTGCAACAACATTTTTTTGATACTTTTCGTTATGTTCGATACTTTTCTAAATATTTTGGTACCAACATTTTTTCGATACTTTTCGGTATGTTCGATACTACTCTAAATATTTTGGTACCAGTATCGGTACCAACATTTTTTCGATACTTTTAGGTACATTTCGATACTTTTAAAAATATTTTGGTACCAGTGCCAGTACCAACATGTTTTCGATTGTTTTCAGTACGTTGGACACTTTTCTAAATTTTTTGGTACCAGTACGGGTACCAACATTTTTTCGATACTTTTCGGTACGTTCGATACCTTTCAAAATATTTTGGTACCAGTGCCAGTTTTCTCTAAATGTGGCCCCCGAGTCAAAATAATTGCCCAGACCTGCTCCAGGTCCTCCTTTAGAAGTGTTAACTAAGCACATTTGAACCTGTGCACATCGGTAGTACTTTTGCGGTGGGGAAAAACGTTGCTCAAAGGCGCCCGGCACACGGACGTACTCTGACGGGACATGGCCTGTTACCCTCACCTGGGACCACCGGCTTTCCAGGTGGCGTAGACCGCGAGCTCATAAGCGTAATGATTCAGTAACCCAAGTAGCCAGGTCTCCTGACCAAGACCGAGCCTTAATTCTTTCACCGAGTCCTTTCACACAAGCCGAGCTGTTGGACGGACATAACCCAGACTCCTAATAGAAATACTTTCGCATGCTCCCTGTTGGCTTTTTAGGGAGAGAGTGCTTTCCAAAGCGTATGTAAGGTCGTGTGTGTGTGCGTGTGTGCGTGTATGTGTGTGTGTGTGTGTGTGTGCGATGGGGTTTTCGGTCCAATTGCTTTTATTGCCTCTTTTGTGTCCTGTGATGAAACATCTGTGCGCAAGGCTTGCAGCGGAGAGCAGCGGGTGCACGCTCGTCTCCTGTGTGCTAGGTGCGGCTCAAGCTGTTTACATCTTGAAGCCAGCTTTTTTTTTGTTGTTGTTGTTTGCGACTTCTCTCCGGTTTTTCGAAGACCCCGGACCCGGGGCCCCGGCTTTTAAAAGGGAACGGCGGCCGCTGGAAAGGTGCGACGGCAGGTCAAGCGCGCGCCACGGTCCTGATGGGAGTTGAGGCATGTGCGTGATGATGAATGGCCAGCACCTGCGCGTCTCACGGAAAGCGCGGAGAATGTCTGCGAAATTGGCAAGAGGGAGAACTCACCTGCTACAAAGGCAAAAGAGCAATAAAAAACACATCCTCTCTCTGGAAACTTCTTATGAGTTCCATCCCTCCCAACACTATCAGCTATCCTAACCATCTGTCCTCCCTTTACACGAGATGTTTGTCTTACTAATGTGGAGCATCTTTGGAGACCTCATTCCAGGAGTTGCCGTGGCCTCTTATTACTTTTATTCCTTTTCTACGGCTAAACTTGTTCGGGGTCACGGGGGAAACTGAAGCCTATACCAGCTGACTTTCGGACCAGTCGCCACTTAATCACGGGAGGAATACCAGGACCTGGGCTTTAAAGGCCTACTGAAACCCACTACAACCGACCACGCAGTCTGATAGTTTATATATCAATGATGAAATATTAACATTGCAACACATGCCAATACGGCCTTTTTAGTTGACTAAATTTCAATTTCAACTTTCCCGGTAAGTGTCCTGTTGAAAATGACGCGTGCTTGTGACGTTCTTGGTTGGAGCAAAAAGTCGCCTGCTTTAATCGCATAATTAAACAGCATTCCGGACATCTGTGTTGCTAAATCTTTTGCAATTTCTTCAATTAATAATGGAGACGTCAAAGAAGAATGCTGTTGGTGGAAAGCTGTGTATTGCTTTAGCAACCAAAACACAACCGCTGTTTCTTTGTTTGTCGTGAAGCTTTAATATGGAACAGAGCGGTCAAGCGAACATGTTTCTCTACCACATGTAAACCGGCAGATTTCCACAAGAAAATGGTGGTAATAAGTCGGCTCTTACCGGAGACATGAGCGGAGCTTGCGTCCTCCTGCAGCTGTCAGAGGCAGCTGCAACTTTCATGGCTCCTCCATCAGAGACACTGGCGGTCACCACACCCTCCGGACTTTCAGGTATAACTTTATAATCGCACTTTATAATCGTGGTCGACGCGTCCCCTGCGGGCGGGGCATGTGCAGGAGCCGGCTGTGAAGCGATGACAGGTGAGGAGATTTCTCAGCAGGAACCAGTCATTTAATCACCTGTCTCTTTATCAGGAGGGCCGGAGGCAGTGAGAGGGGGTCGAAAAGACCAGGCGAGACCAGGAAAGTCCCGACAGAGAGACTGGCGAGCACAGGCTGCAAAGCATCTGGGGGGGTCTTATATTGTTGTACGTGAAAAAAAGGAAAAAGAAAATAAAACAGTGTCAAGCCAGAGTGGTGATTCCGAGTGGTCCTGAAGAGATCGGGCAGGAAGAACTTCACACACTAGTAACACAATAAGCAGATAAGGGTTCTTTCAGAATTATCCTAGTAAATTTGTCAAATAACATCAGAATCGCTCTGCCGCCTATATTTTATTTGTATTTATTTTTAATCGTCCTTCACTCTTACTTTCCTCATCCACGAATATTTCATCCTCGCTCAAATTGATGGGGAAATCGTCGCAACATTTTTTTGATAATGTTCGGTAATTTTCGATACTTTTCTAAATATTTTGTGTAATATCAGGTACTATTTACTGGCAGTACTAACATGTTTTAGATACTTTTCACTACTTTTCGATTATTTTGCAAATATTTTGGTACCAGTGGCGCTACCAACATTTTTCAATACTTTTCGGTACTTTTGCATACTTTTCTAAATATTTTGGCACCAGTACCGGTACCAACATTATTTTGCTACTTTTCAGTACTTTTCTATACTTTTCAAAATATTTTGGTACCAGTGCCAGTACCCACATGTTTTTGATAACTTTCATTACTTTTCGATACTTTTCTAAATATTTTGTTACCAACATTTTTCGAATACTTTTCGGTACTTTTCGATACTTTTCAAAATATTTTGGTACCCGTACCAACATTATTTTGCTACTTTTTGTTACTTTTCGATACTTTTCAAAATATTTTGGTACCAGTGCCAGTACCAACATGTTTTTGATAATTTTCATTACTTTTCGATACTTTTCTAAATATTTTGGTACCAACATTTTTTCAATACTTTTCGGTACTTTTCGATACTTTTCTAAATATTTTGGGACCAGTACCGGTAGCA
>NC_084613.1:76735245-76757745 GCF_033978795.1 Nerophis ophidion
GCCCTTTCCCAACTACTTTGGCACGTGTTGCAGCCATGAAATTCTAAGTTAATTATTATTTGCAAAAAAATATATAAAGTTTATGAGTTTGAACATCAAATATGTTGTCTTTGTAGCATATTCAACTGAATATGGGTTGAAAAGGATTTGCAAATAATTGTATTCCATTTATATTTGCATCTAACACAATTTCCAAACTCATATGGAAACGGGGTTTGTATAAATAGTGGGATTTCTAACTTTCAAAGCTTCAACAATTAGTTTCCTCAGTTCCCAAACGTTTATTGAGTGTTGTTCAAAGAAAAGGTGATGTAACACAGTGGTGAACATGCCCTTTCCCAACTACTTTGGCACATGTTGCAGTCATGAAATTCTAAGTTAATTATTATTTGCAAAAAAAACATAAAGTTTATGAGTTTGAACATCAAATATCTTGTCTTTGTAGTGCATTCAACTGAATATGGGTTGAAAAGGATTTGCAAATCATTGTATTCCGTTTATATTTGCATCTAAGACAATTTCCCAACTCATATGGAAACGGGGTTTGTATAAATAGTGGGATTTCTAACTTTCAAAGCTTCAACAATTAGTTTCCTCAGTTCCCAAACGTTTATTGAGTGTTGTTCAAAGAAAAGGTGATGTAACACAGTGGTGAACATGCCCTTTCCCAACTACTTTGGCACATGTTGCAGTCATGAAATTCTAAGTTAATTATTATTTGCAAAAAAAACATAAAGTTTATGAGTTTGAACATCAAATATCTTGTCTTTGTAGTGCATTCAACTGAATATGGGTTGAAAAGGATTTGCAAATCATTGTATTCCGTTTATATTTGCATCTAAGACAATTTCCCAACTCATATGGAAACGGGGTTTGTATAAATAGTGGGATTTCTAACTTTCAAAGCTTCAACAATTAGTTTCCTCAGTTCCCAAACGTTTATTGAGTGTTGTTCAAAGAGAAGGTGATGTAACACAGTGGTGAACATGCCCTTTCCCAACTACTTTGGCACATGTTGCAGTCATGAAATTCTAAGTTAATTATTATTTGCAAAAAAAACATAAAGTTTATGAGTTTGAACATCAAATATTTTGTCTTTGTAGTGCATTCAACTGAATATGGGTTGAAAAGGATTTGCAAATCATTGTATTCCGTTTATATTTGCATCTAAGACAATTTCCCAACTCATATGGAAACGTGGTTTGTATAAATAGTGGGATTTCTAACTTTCAAAGCTTCAACAATTATTTTCCTCAGTTCCCAAACATTTATGGAGTGTTGTTAAAAGAAAAGGTGATGTAACACAGTGGTGAACATGCCCTTTCCCAACTACTTTGGCACGTGTTGCAGCCATGAAATTCTAAGTTAATTATTATTTGCAAAAAAAATTAAAGTTTATGAGTTTGAACATCAAATATATTGTCTTTGTAGTGCATTCAACTGCATATGGGTTGAAAAGGATTTGCAAATCATTGTATTGTGTTTATATTTACATCTAACACAATTTCCCAACTCATATGGAAACGGGGTTTGTATAAATAGTGGGATTTCTAACTTTCAAAGCTTCAACAATTATTTTCCTCAGTTCCCAAACATTTATGGAGTGTTGTTAAAAGAAAAGGTGATGTAACACAGTGGTGAACATGCCCTTTCCCAATTACTTTGGCACGTGTTGCAGCCATGAAATTCTTAGTTAATTATTATTTGCAAAAAAAGTTTATGAGTTTGAACATCAAATATCTTGTCTTTGTAGTGTATTCAATTGATTATGGGTTGAAAAGGATTTGCAAATCATTGTATTCCGTTTATATTTACATCTAACACAATTTCTCAACTCATATGGAAACGGGGTTTGTATAAATAGTGGAATTTCTAACAATTAGGAAGGTGTGTGTCATTTTTTTCCTCCCAGAGAAGCCCTATTAAAACAAAAATGTATTTTTATTTTCATACATTTTTGAAAAGCTCCAGGGAGCCCCTAACGCACCGCTAAAGAGCCACAAGCGGCTTTAGAGCCGCAGGTTGCAGAGCCCTGTTCTATATAGACTTTAAAAACAAGGTAAAAAAAAAAAAAAAAAGGTAGCGACGAGTGGTAAAGTTGGAATAGCAAGACTGGCAAGACTGGATGAATTATTTGCCATAATTCCTGTGTGGTCTGCAAGGGTACGGCAACACTACTGGGACAAACTCCCCCAGATGTTTGTCCTCCTCGGGACCTAAACCAAGGAGATGCTCTCTGTGCTCGTCGGCCATGTTGGACGCAGAACCAGTTGAGGCCGACGAAGGTAGAGCGTGAGATGGTGAAGAAAGCACACGAAAAAGACAGAGAGTAAGTAAGAGAGAGAGAGAGAGAAAGGTCAAGGATTGTTTTACAAACAGAATTCCTTAAATTAATCACCTTGTTTGAACAGCTGGTCCACTCAAGACAGGTCGTAACGGGATCCCTACATGGAAGTGCGGATTACAGACACGGATTCTGGGGAAAAATATTAGCTGTCAAATGTTGCGGCCGAGACGTGCGGGGAGAAGGCCCCCGCTTCCTGGTGCTGAGAGAGCCGCAGTCAAGGCGGGGGGTTTGTTAACATGGCTCCCTCAGGACCTGGCCTGCGAAGAAGGCAACATTGCGGCCGGGTGGACCCGAAGCCACGGGGGCCAAGGGGGGCGGGAGGATGGATGGATGGGGGTGGTGTCCCTCAGTCTGGGAAAGGGGTTCAGGCCCGTCCGTGCATTAAATTTGAAACTTAGGGAAAACCCTTTGTTTATATTTATGAACATTAATAACTGGGATTATTTGAAGGAGATGTTTATTATGGATGTCTCTGTAGGGGCCCACCGTTGACGTCACACTTCCCACGAACGGATATAGGTTGACTTTGTATATAAAGTACACACCCCGTTTCCATTTGAGTTGGGAAATTGTGTTAGATGTAAATACAAACGGAATACATCCATGCATCTTCTTCCGCTTGTCCAAGGTCGGGTCATGGGGGCAGCAGCCTAAGCAGGGAAGCCCAGACTTCCCTCTCCCCAGCCACTTCGTCCAGCTCTTCCCGGGGGATCCCGAGGCGTTCCCAGGCAAACCGGGAGACATAGTCTTCCCATGTCTAGCATTAAACGATTACAGTTGGTACAAAATGCGGCTGTTAGACTTTTGACAAGAACAAGAAAGTTTGATCATTTTACGCCTGTACTGGCTCACCTGCACTGGCTTCTTGTGCACTTAAGATGTGACGTTAAGGTTTTACTACTGACGTAAAGCTCCATCCTATCTTGCCGATTGTATTGTATCATATGACCCGGCAAGAAATCTGTGTTCAAAAGACTCCGGCTTATTAGTGATTCCTAGAGCCCAAAAAAAGTCTGCGGCCTATAGGGCGTTTTCCGTTCGGGCTCCAGTACTCTGGAATGCCCTCCCGGTAACAGTTCGAGATGCCACCTCAGTAGAAGCATTAAGTCTCACCTTAAAACTCATCTGTATACTCTAGCCTTTAAATAGACCTCCCTTTTAGACCAGTTGATCTGCCGCTTCTTTTCTTTTTCTCCTATGTCCCCCCCTCCCTTGTGGAGGGGGTCCGGTCTGATGACCATGGATGAAGTACTGGCTGTCCAGAGTCGAGACTCAGGACGGATCGCTCGTCGGGACCCAGGATGGACCGCTCGCCTGTGTATCGGTTGGGGACATCTCTACGATGCTGATCCGCCTCCGCTTGGGATGGTTTCCTGTGGACGGGACCCTCGCTGCTGTCTTGGATCCGCTTTGAACTGAACTCTCGCGGCTGTGTTGGAGCCACTATGGATTGAACTTTCACAGTATCATGTTAGACCCGCTCGACATCCATTGCTTTCGGTCCCCTAGAGTGGTGGGGGTTGCCCACATTTGAGGTCCTCTCCAAGGTTTCTCATAGTCAGCATTGTCACTCGCGTCCCACTGGATGTGAATTCTCCCTGCCCACTGGGTGTGAGTTTTCCTTGCCCTTTTGTGGGTTCTTCCGAGGATGTCGTAGTCGTAATGATTTGTGCAGTCCTTTGAGACATTTGTGATTTGGGGCTATATAAATAAACATTGATTGATTGATAGCTCCATCCTATCTTGCCGATTGTATTGTACCATATGACCCGGCAAGAATATTGTGTTCAAAAGACTCCGGCTTATTAGTGATTCCTAAAGCCCAAAAAAAGTCTGCGGGCTATAGAGCGTTTTCCGTTCGGGCTCCAGTACTTTGGAATGCCCTCCCGGAAACAGTTCGAGATGCTACCTCAGTAGAAGCATTTAAGTCTCACCTTAAAACTCGTTTGTATACTCTAGTCTTTAAATAGACCTCCTTTTTAGACCAGTTGATCTGCCGCTTCTTTTCTTTTTCTCCTCTGTCCCCCCCCCCTCCCTTGTGGAGGGGGTCTGGTCCGATGACCATGGATGAAGTACTGGCTGTCCAGAGTCGAAACTCAGGATGGACCGCTCGTTGGGACCCAGGATGGACCGCTCGCCTGTGTATCGGTTGGGGACATCTCTACGCTGCTGATCCGCCTCCGCTTGGGATGGTTTCCTGTGGACGGGACTCTCGCTGCTGTCTTGGATCCGCTTTGAACTGAACTCTCGCGGCTGTGTTGGAGCCACTATGGATTGAACTTTCACAGTATCATGTTAGACCCGCTCGACATCCATTGCTTTCGGTCCCCTAGAGTGGTGGGGGTTGCCCACATTTGAGGTCCTCTCCAAGGTTTCTCATAGACAGCATTGTCACTCGCGTCCCACTGGATGTGAATTCTCCCTGCCCACTGGGTGTGAGTTTTCCTTGCCCTTTTGTGGGTTCTTCCGAGGATGTCGTAGTCGTAATGATTTGTGCAGTCCTTTGAGACATTTGTGATTTGGGGCTATATAAATGAACATTGATTGATTGATAGCTCCATCCTATCTTGCCGATTGTATTGTACCATATGACCCGGCAAGAATATTGTGTTCAAAAGACTCCGGCTTATTAGTGATTCCTAAAGCCCAAAAAAAGTCTGCGGGCTATAGAGCGTTTTCCGTTCGGGCTCCAGTACTCTGGAATGCCCTCCCGGTAACAGTTCGAGATGCTACCTCAGTAGAAGCATTCAAGTCTCACCTTAAAACTCGTTTGTATACTCTAGTCTTTAAATAGACCTCCTTTTTAGACCAGTTGATCTGCCGCTTCTTTTCTTTTTCTCCTCTGTCCCCCCCTCCCTTGTGGAGGGGGTCCGGTCCGATGACCATGGATGAAGTACTGGCTGTCCAGAGTCGAAACTCAGGACGGACCGCTCGTCGGGACCCAGGATGGACCGCTCGCTTGTGTATCGGTTGGGGACATCTCTACGCTGCTGATCCGCCTCCGCTTGGGATGGTTTCCTGTGGACGGGACCCTCGCTGCTGTCTTGGATCCGCTTTGAACTGGACTCTCGCGGCTGTGTTGGAGCCACTATGGATTGAACTTTCACAGTATCATGTTAGACCCGCTCGACATCCATTGCTTTCGGTCCCCTAGAGGGGGGGTTGCCCACATTTGAGGTCCTCTCCAAGGTTTCTCAAAGTCATAATTGTCACTGGCGTCCCACTGGGTGTGAGTTTTCCTTGCCCTTATGTGGGTTCTTCCAAGGATGTCGTAGTCATAGTGGTTTGTGCAGTCCTTTGAGACATTTGTGATTTAGGGCCATATAAATAAACATTGATTGAGTGATAGTCTTCCCAACGTGTCCTGGGTCTTCCCCGTGGCCTCCTACCGGTTGGACGTGCCCTAAACACCTCCCTAGGGAGGCGTTCGGGTGGCATCCTGAACAGATGCCCGAACCACCTCATCTGGCTCCTCTCGATGTGAAGGAGCAGCGGATTTACTTTGAGTTCCTCCCGGATGGCAGAGCTTCTCACCCTATCTCTAAGGGAGAGTCCCCTCACGCAACAATCAACCAATGTTTATTCATATAACCCTCAATCACAACTGTCTCAAAGGGCTGCACAAGCCACAACGACATCCTCAGTTCAGATCCCACATAAGGGCAAGGAAAAACTCACAACCCAGTGGGATGTCAATGAGAATGGCTATAAAAAACCTTGGAGAGGACCGCAGATGTGGGTCACCCCCGACCCCTCTAGGGGAAACCGGATGCAATGGACGTCGAGTGGGTCTAACACAGGGGTCGGGAACCTTTTTGGCTGAGAGAGCCAAAAAGCCAAATATTTTAAAATGTGTTTCCAGTAAGAGCCATATAATATTTTTTTTACACTGAACAAAACTAAACGCGTGCATTTTTAGGTAAGACCAACATTTGTAGAGTATAATAGGTCTCTTATTTTTTGTAATAGCATTGTTATTTTCGAGCTAACTGTAGAGGGGGTGTGGCCTGCTGGCCTGCAGCGAACTGGGTTGTGCCAGGACCGGCCTCGAAACCAGCGACAGGTGCGTAGACGGCCCACCTGGGCCTTGTTATCTAATCACCTGTCGCTCTGTTATAAGCAGCAGCCAGGAAGGAGAGACGGGGCTGGGGCTGGAGCCAGAGCGCGAGCGAAAACGAAAGAGAAAAATACAATTGCTGGAAAGCAACTGCGAGACTTATTGAAAAATAAAACAATATTGTAACCCTGAAACAGGATCTCATGTTGGTTCTTGGTGGTCTGACAAACTCCAGGAGGGCAAGCCCCACACTAACCAAGAATGAATAAATAACTTCTTACCATTAACGCAAATTCTTGAACGGATGCGGTAGAAAACAGATGGATGGATTGAAAATGCATGAGAATGTTTTATATTTTGAACATTAATTTTAACACTGTGATTACAAGTGGAATCATTCATTACTTATCATATTAAGCAATGTCCGCTAAGATTTATCCGAGAGCCAGATGCAGTCATCCAAAGAGCCACATCTGGCTCGCGAGCCATAGGTTCCCTACCCCCGGTCTAACATAATATTGTGAAAGTCCAGTCCATAGTGGATCTCACATAAGAGTGAGAGTCCAGTCCATTATGGGGCCTCGAGCGGACATGGGTCAGCAGCACAGAGATCTCCCCAGCCGATGCACAGGCGAGCGGTCCGGCCCGGGTCCCGACTCTGGACAGCCAGCACTTCATCCATGGCCACCGGACATGTGCCCTTCCTTCCTGTCATGATCCGCTATTTGGATCATGTCATGTTCTGGTTTCGGGTTCGGTTTTCTGTTTTGTCATCACAGCCTGTTTGTTATTTGACATCCTTAGTTCCTGGTGGCACTTCCTGTTTTGTCCGGTTGCCTGATTACGCATTTAGTGTCACATGCTTCTTGTTTTTCGTCGCGCACCTGCCTCCTAATTTCTGCCTCTATTTAAGCCTGCCTCTGTTTGCCATTCGGTCTCGCAGTGTAGTTTGCTTTACGCGCAACAGGTGACGTCGCATCCCCGCATTGTGGTAAATATCCTTCGTACTCGATTAGCTTCCATGCTGTTTTGTTTGTTCGTTTCCCTAGCTCACATGCTAGCGTCTTCTGTTTCTACTAGCTCATGCTAGTTATGTTGGTTTGTTTATAGTGCCATTGTGTAAGTCTGTTTTTGTAGTTACAAATAAATCTTTTCTTACCTTTACGCTGTGTCCATTCCGCATTGCATCGTTGAGGGAACGCAATCCACACCACGATGCCAGCAAAGCATCACACTTCCATAAGGGAGAGGAGGGGCAGAGCAGAAAAGAAACGGCAGATCAACTGGTCTAAAAAGGGGGGGTCTATTTAAAGGCTAGAGTATACAAATGAGTTTTAAGATAGGACTTCAATGCTTCTACTGAGGTAGACTAGGATGGTAGAAGGTGGGGATCGAACCAGGAACCCTCAGGTTGCTGGCATGGCCACACTCACAACCGCGTCATGCCGTCCCCAAATCAAGGGGAGGTGCTATTTTAAAATAATGATCTTCCTTTAGTGCTGTGGTTCTTAACCTTGTTGGAGGTTCCGAACCTCACCAGTTTCATAAGTCGGACACAATTCCAGTGAGGGTTGGACTCCGCCAAGGCTGTCCTTTGTCACCGATTCTGTTCATAACTTTTATGGACAGAATTTCTAGGCGCAGTCAAGGCGTTGAGGGGTTCCGGTTTGGTGGCCACGGGATTAGGTCTCTGCTTTTTGCAGATGATGTAGTCCTGATGGCTTCATCTGGCCGGGATCTTCAGCTCTCACTGGATCGGTTCGCAGCCGAGTGTGAAGTAGACCGGAATGAGAATCAGCACCTCCAAGTCCGAGTCCATGGTTCTCGCCCGGAAAAGGGTGGGATGCCATCTCCGGGTTGGGGAGGAGACCCTGCCCCAAGTGGAGGAGTTCAAGTACCTAGGAGTCTTGTTCACGAGTGAGGGAAGAGTGGATCGTGAGATCCACAGGCGGATCGGTGCGGCGTCTTCAGTAATGCGGACGTTGTATCGATCCGTTGTGGTGAAGAAGGAGCTGAGCCGGAAGGCAAAGCTCTCAATTTACCGGTCGATCTATGTTCCCATCCTCACCTATGGTCATGAGCTTTGGGTCATGACCGAAAGGATAAGATCACGGGTACAAGCGGCCGAAATGAGTTTCCTCCGCCGTGTGGCGGGGCTCTCCCTTTAGAGATAGGGTGAGAAGCTCTGCCATCCGGGAGGAGCTCAACGTAAAGCCGCTGCTCCTCCACATCGAGAGGAGCCAGATGAGGTGGTTCGGGGCATCTGGTCAGGATGCCACCCGAACGCCTCCCTAGGGAGGTGTTTAGAGCACGTCCACGGGGAAGACCCAGGACACGTTGGGAAGACTATGTCTCTCGGCTGGCCTGGGAACGCCTCGGGATCCCCCGGGAAGAGCTAGACGAAGTGGCTGGAGATAGGGAAGTCTGGGCTTCCCTGCTTGGGCTGCTGCCCCCGCGACCCGACCTCGGATAAGCGGAAGATGATGGATGGATGGATTATATATTTTTTTCAAATTCAAGACAAAGTGATATGTTTTTTCCTGGTGTAAAAAATGAACCGTGCATGAACTCACAACAAATTACACACCTTCAAACCAGTGTGACTTTTGCTCTTGTCGTATCCGTATCCGTATATGGAGAAGTTTTTATTTACACGATGAGTCATTACTTGCCGACCCCCCGATTTTTCCGGGAGAATCCCGAATTCCAGTGCCCCTCCCGAAAATCTCCCGGGGCAACCATTCTCCTTTAGCGTCCTCTACAACCTGTCGTCAAGTCCGATTTTCCTCCATACAAACGGCATGTCGGCGTATTCACATCATTTATGTGGGTTTTACACACATATAAGTGAATGCAAGGCATACTTGGTCAACAGCCATACAGGTCACACAGAGGGTGGGCATATTAACAACTTTAACACTGTTACAAATACGCATCACATTGTGAACCCTCACCAAACAAGAGTGACAAACACATTTCGGGAGAACATCCACACCGTAACATATAGTAACAAATACCCAGAAACAGTTGCAGCACTAACTTTTCCGGAATCTACAATATACACCCCCGCTACCACCAAATCCCCCCACCTCAACCACGTCCTCCCCCACTCCCCACTTCTCCCGAATTCGGAGGTCTCAAGGTTGGCAAGTATGGATGAGTCGGGTGTGTCTTGACTGGCTCCGCTGAACCCCTGAGGCCGACTCACCGAACCCCTAGGGTTCGATCGAACCCAGGTGAAGAACCACTGCTTTAGTGCAATTGGATAGTATTTCTGGTCTCAACAGGTGGTTATCGTCACGGGCCAGATTTCCCACACCCCAGGAGCCCTCGTAAATGATTGTGCTCCCAACGTTGACGACGACACCTTTTTAAATCGTCTCTTTTCTGAATCTCTCTGATGTACTATTTTAATGTTAGAGGGAGACTTTAACTGTTGGCTCGATCCCCAGCTTGATCGCTAGTCACCCAAAACATGCCCACCATCAAGGTCCGCTAAGGTAATTCAGTCTTTCATGGAGAATTTCCTGTTGAAGGCACCACTCCTTCTTCTCTAACGTCCATCATGGAGTTTTTATTTACACGATGAGTCATTTCTTGCCAACCCTCACAATTTTTCCGGGAGAATCCCGAATTCCAGTGCCCCTCCCAAAAATCTCCCGGGGCAACCATTCTCCTTTAGCGTCCTCTACAACCTGTCGTCACGTCCGATTTTCCTCCATACAAACGGCGTGTCAGCGCATTCACATCATTTATGTGGGTTTTACACACACATAAGTGAATGCAATGCACACTTGGTCAACAGCCATACAGGTCACACAGAGGGTGGGCATATTAACAACTTTAACACTGTTACAAATACGCACCACTCTGTGAACCCTCCCCAAACAAGAGTGACAAACACATTTTGGGAGAACATCCACACCGTAACATACAGTAACAAATACCCAGGACCCCTTGCAGCACTAACTTTTCCGGAATCTACAATATACACCCCCGCTACCACCAAACCCCCCACCTCAACCATGCCCTCCCCCCTCCACCTCAACCCCCACTCCCCACATCTCCCGAATTCGGAGGTCTCAATGTTGGCAAGTATGGATGAGTCGGGTGTGTCTTGACTGGCTCCGCCGAACCCCTGAGGCCGAGTCAGCCGCACAGACTACTTTCTAGTTGATGATAAATTACCTATATCGATATTCGAATATGAGCAAATTTTTATCTCTGATCATGCTGTAATCTAAATCGATTAACTCGTTAAAAACCAGACAACCACACGCCATGGTGTCTAAATATACGATTACTTTTAAATGAGGACTTTGTGGATTGTTTTGCGCCTCAAATTGATTTTGAGACTCACGGGATGTCGGCTTCTGTGCTCTGGGAGGCGCTGAAGGCATACATTAGAGGGGGAGATAATATTCTCGACAAGTTACGAGAGAAAAAAAAACCTCAGGAAGAATAAATGGTCTAGTTCAGGGGTCGGCAACCCAAAACGTTAAAAGAGCCATATTGGACCAACAATACAAAAACAAAATCTGTCTGGAGCAAATAAAATAAAAAAATAAGTCTTATAATGAAGCAACACATGACGTAAGTGTCTATCATACTTGCCAACTCTCCCGGATTTTCCGGGAGACTCCCGAAATTCAGCACCTCTCCCGAAAACCTCCCGGGAGAAATTTTCTCCCGAAAATCTCCCGAAATTCAGGCAGAGCTGGAGGACACGCCCCCTCCAACTCCATGCGGACCCGAGTGACGTGTACAAAGAGCGTGTCTGCCCAATGACGTTATAACTGTAGAATGATCAAGGGCGAGTTATTGGTTTCTTATGCGGGTTTATTGATAGGCAGTGTCATTAACCTCCTCCCAGCGCGGTGAAACAACACACAACAACAGCAGTCCGAATTTGTCTACCGTAAAGCAGTTTGTCTGCCAAACAGCAACGTGTTGTGACACTCTTAAACAGGACAATACTGCCATCTACTGTACATGCATATGGTTGGAAAAACATGGATGGAATATTCAACCCTCAACTCAACAATGAGTAGATGAGTGTTATGTGTGTGTAAATATATATATATATATATATATGAAATATTTTACTTGGTGAATCTATGAATCTAGCTGTAAATATATTCCTTCCCTCTTAACCACGCCCCCAACCACAATCCACCCCTCCCCCCCACCTCCCGAAATTGGAGGTCTCAAGGTTGGCAAGTATGGTGTCTATATTAGCTATAATAACCTACTATCAAAATGACTGTTGCAGGCTGAAGCAAATCTTCGTTGACAGAAAGGTTGGAATTCAAAATGTATTCTACACATTTTCACAACATTAGAAAACATTAGTATATCAGAGGCTACTCAGAAGATGAGATAACTTCTGGAAATGACTGGCTTTTAATGGCCAAAGGTATAAATGTGTGTGTCCGGATTAAAACGAACGGCAAACTGTCTTCTTTTAAAAGATTGATTACAATCTTTGGCAAGCTAGGTAACGTTTGCTGTGGTCTGGAACAACACGGCACACAAACAACTATCTGAAATGCAGCCAATATTACATACAGCTAATGTGTCATGAGACATGCAAAACTAAATTACATATAAGGAGGATGAAAGTAAAGGATATCAAATGAGCTCAAATATAGCAACTGTCATGATCCGTGATCCGGATCATGTTTGGTTTAGTTATGTTCTGTTAGTTTTGGACTCCCTGAGTTCCTGTTTTGTGCACTTTAGGTGTGTGTTTTGGTTTCCACGGGTACTAATTGATTTCATCCGCCTCCGATTAGTGCTCGGCATGATCACCTGCTGCCGAGCACAAATCAGAGGCAGGTGAAACCAATTAGTACCCATGGAAACCAAAACAAACATCCAAAGTGCACAAAACAGGAACGAAGGGAGTCCAAAACTAACAGAACATAACTAAACAAAACATGATCCGGATCACAAATCATGACACCGACAAATGAGGCATAATGATGCAATATGTACAGATATAGCTCGGTTGGAAGAGTGGCCATGCCAGCAACTTGAGGGTTCCAGGTTCGATCCCAGCTTCATCCATCCAAGTCACTGCCGTTGTGTTCTTGGGCAAGTCACTTCACCCACCTGCCCCCAGCGCCACCCGCACTGGTTTAAATGTAACTTAGATATTGGGTTTCACTACGTAAATTGCTTTGAGTCACTAGAGAAAAGCGCTATTTAAATATAATTCACTTCACATACAGCTAGCGTAAATAGCATGTTAGCTTTGAATAGCTTGCAGTCGTGCACTGACCAAATATACCTGTAGCACTCCTACAAGTCAACAACATTAACAAAGCGCACCTTTTGTGCATCCACGCACAGTATAAAACGTTTGGTGGACAAAAAGACAAAAATAAGGAGTAAACTACCTGTTGCGTCACAGTACACACTAGGACAAAACAACGTTCACCAAATACTCTCATCCGGGAAGCATACACACAAACATATTAAAACAGTGGGCTTTCTAACAATTGGGAAGGTTTGTGTCATGTTTGTCCTGAAACAAAAAACATACAAAAACAAATATTTTCCACCCCATCTTTTTCCATTTTCAATCCTTTTTTTAAAATGCTCCAGGGAGCCACTAGAGCCGCGGGGTTGCTGACCCCGGGTCTAGTTTGACACACCGCATATCTCTGTTAGATAACTTGTACTCTGCTTCTCAAAAACCAGACTCTTATAAGAAAAGGTTCTCTCTACAGGCAGAAGCTGATGTCCTTGCGACAGACGGTGCTACTGAACAAATGCTTCGTTCAAGATCTCAGTTCTTTGAACATGGCGATAAAGTTAGTCGACTATTAGCTCTTCAAATATGCCCAATATCAGCATCCCCATTATTTTCCGCAGATTGAATCTGATTCGGGTAGAGTTATGGATGATCTTGAAATCAATTTATATGCGTCCCAGAACTCATCTTTTAATTGTTTCACTCCTGAGCTTGATCACACTTTAAAAACTGAAATCTAAGTAAGATTAAATATCTCAAATAAGGGTGATATTTGCTTATTTTCTGATAAGATCATTCTTCTCACTAAGCAGATTTTATGTTAGAGTGTTTTATTTGTTTTAAGGGCAATTTTGGTCCTAATTGATCTCAGTAAGCTATTACAGCTTGTTTCTGACATTTTATGACCTGTATTGAGTAAAACATGCTTGAAACTATTTTCCTCCAAATGTCGGCCCTAATGTGTGAATGTGAGTGTGAATGTTGTCTGTCTATCTGTGTTGGCCCTGCGATGAGGTGGCGACTTGTCCAGGGTGTACCCTGCCTTCCGCCCGATTGTAGCTGAGATAGGCGCCAGCGCCCCCCGCGACCCCGAAAGGGAATAAGCGGTAGAAAATGGATGGATGGATGTCCAAAACACACCCAGCAATGGTACACGGGAAGGTGAGGAAGAAGAGGGGAAAAGGCAGCCAAAATGGTGAAAAGTCCCAATTGTGTATAAAATACCTCCCCAGGTTCCAGTCCCACGAGTCCCGCCGCCGGCCGCACAAGTCCCGGGAAGCGAAAAATGTCCAAAACGCACCCAGCAAAGTCCCACGGGAAGTGGGGGAGAAAATTGAGAAAAGTCGGCCAAAGTCCCCAAAAAAACAGGACATTTTTGGATTATTTGTCAATTACACTTTTGAAGGACCTTCTGCAAAAAAATCATCACCACCGTTCTAGTGTTTTTAATTATCAGCTGGAAAACACAAGTTGTTGTTTTTTTTTTTTTTAACTAAACTTGAATTGCCCAAATGACAATTCAGAGAGGACCAGTGACGTTCTGTCAGGGGAGGCAAGTGAGGCAGTGCCTCACCTGCCACCAGGTGGCTTAACCATGAGATGTTCCAAAACAAAGTAATAAAATAAAATACGTTTTAATATTTCTCTTTTGGTTTATGCTTTCTATGTGATTTTGGTGTGGTTCCTGTATATTTTGGTAATTTTAATGGTCAAAATTGCAGAAATGTTGTGTTTCCTGATCAAAACAACGCAGTAGACGAGAAGTGAGGCAGACACAGGCGGTGCCTCCACGGCTACACATAGTGTGTATTGGGTGTGTGCATGCTAGGGGGCGCATGCTTGTTGCTACAGGGAAAAGGCAGGCCATGAGGCAGCAAGTACCTCTGCCTCAAGGCAGGGGGCGATATATTGTCAACTTGCAGTTCTCTGACTCGCCACACTGGGAGAAGTGGGGGCGCTCAAGCTAGCAGACACAGGTCTCTCCAGCGGAAGCTAGCATTTTTTTCTTCTCTTTTTTTAACTATATTTATAACAAACATGGCATTTTTATTTGAGTAAGCCAGCGTTTGTGGGTGTTTTTTGTCAGATGCAAAAATATTGTTTAATTTCTTGGAATGAAATTAAATTAAATGAATGTTTCTGCCAATATGGAGGATTACATACTGTATCCAAGATGAAATACGTCTCTAAACTGGACTTTAAGACAAAATAAATGCGATCATACAAAGTAGGTTTTCATGGAGGATAGCTATTGCTGCTTCAGATACAAATACAGAAAGGTAATATACACTCACAATATTTGATTTATTTTGTTAAAAGCAAATGGGGCCAAAAAGTATTTAATAACGACTTTATCAAATACTTTTTGGACTCATTTATCATATCATAATATCATTATGACAACATTTTTATGAAAGCGAATAACTCCCTTTTGTTTCCTGTAACTAATGTGCAACCTAAATCAACAATGACTAGAGCTGCACATATGAATTTAAGAAAAAAAAAAAAAAAAAATGATGTTTGCCTCACCTGATGTTTAGTTCACCACAAGTCACTGGAGAGGACCTAAAACGAAATCTTGAGGAACACCACAAGTAGATCTTAAGAAGATGAACAAATTACTTCTGACTGCATTTTAAGTAAACAAGCTCCAGCAACACTCACATTACGAAACAAATATGTATATGCTAAAAAAAAAAAAAAAAGGAGAGGACTTAAAGGGGTGCCTTGAGGGACACCACAATAATGAGGCTGTTTTTTTTGTCAGATTTGACTTTTTTTGAGGAATGAAGAAGAGACCTGCCTGGACATCGACATAAAACAAAAAAAAGAGAGACTTCAAACATCTGCTGGTTGTTGCTTTGAGAGCCCCATAAAGTTTCAAGGCTCACTTTTGTGGCCTTTTTCCGCACTTTCCCAGTCGGGAAGCGCCCGCTTGCTCGCTGAACCGTGTTCAGTTCAAAGCCTGGGGACAAGTTGAAGGAGTTTTTTGTACGATGATATATAGCTGGCCGGACCACCAGGGTCACGGCTTTAGTGGACCCGCTGAGGGCCGGTGCATGCCATTAGGCCCACGGTGTTGTTTTGTCTTCACTGTTCTACTACTTAGTCGCATTGAAAAACATCCTTTGAAAGCAGAAACGGTAAAAAAAACTATAATAAAAGAGGGGGTCCATGTCAATGCGTGGACTTTGGGGTTTGTTTTCCCGGAAGGCAAAGGAAAGTTGGCGCGGGCAAGGCGTGAAGGTAGGGAGATACTTATTTATTACTATTAAAAAAAGGAACAAAAGGCGCGCACAAGGGGGAACTACAAAAACTTCCATCCATCCATTTACTACCGCTTAGTCCCTTTTGGGGTTGCGGGGGGCGCTGGCGCCTATCTCAGCTACAATCGGGCGGACAAGTCGCCACCTCATCGCAGGGCCAACACTAATAGACAACATTCACACTCACATTCACACTCTAGTGCCAATTTAGTGTTGCCAATCAACCTATCCCCAGGTGCATGTCGTTGGAAGTGGGAGGAAGCCGGAGTACCCGGAGGGAACCCACGCATTCACGGGGAGAACATGCAAACTCCACACAGAAAGATCCCCAGCCTGGGATTGAACCCAGGACTGCAGGACCAAAACTTGGCTAATAAAACAAAAACTTGCACAAAAGGCAGAAACTATGAACATGAAACAAAACTCGATAACTGTTACATAAAAAAACAAAAACTTACGTTACGAACAGTATCAGAGGTAGCATGGCATGAAGTGATTCGAGGTAAAGTCTGTATTATTTAATCTTTGGGTTTAAATAATACAGGTGATTGAACAGGTGCGTGAGTCAAAACAAACCAGGTGCGTGAAATGAATGGTGAAACTAATTGGTTGGCATGGTAACAAAGCAAACAAGGAAGTGCAAAAACAGGAAACAATGGAGTCTGAAGCAAAACAGAACATAAATAAACAAAACATGATCACAAGACGCGACAGTCCTATATGGACACACTTCATCCAACGCGAGACTGAGGGCAGTAAAAAAAAAAATGTGGAAAGAAACTGTGGAGAGTAATACTTCTAAGGATGTAGGGTTGTCCCGATACCAATATAAATGTATTTTGATACTTTTCTAAATAAAGGGAACCACAAAAAATTGCATTATTTGCTTTACTTTGACGAAATATCTTAGGGTCCAATAAACATATGTTTATTATTGCAAGTTTGTCCTTGAATAAAATTGTTTTTGCCAAACAAACACTTACCAATCGACAGATTTAAGTTGCTCCAGTGGTCAAAAGATGCAATCGTTGTTTAGAAGGCGATCGCCAAATTGCTTCAATAGCTATTCGCTCAATAGCTTCAGTTTCTTCTTCAATTTCGTTTTCGCTATCTGCCTCCACACTCCAACCACTCCGCCATGTTTGTTTGTATTGGCGTGACTATGTGACATCACAGGAAAATGGACGGGTGGATTTGCAGATAGCGAAAATAAGGCACTTTAAAGGGGAACATTATCACCAGACCTGTGTAAGCGTCAATATATACCTTGATGGTGCAGAAAAAAGACCATATGTTTTTTTAACCGATTTCCGAACTCTAAATGGGTGAATTTTGGCGAATTAAACGCCTTTCTCTTTATGACTCTTTTGGCGATGCCGTCAAAAGGTGACGTCACCGAGGTAACACACCCGCCATTTTCATTTTCAACACATTGCAAACACCGGGTCTCAGCTCTGTTATTTTCCGTTTTTTCGACCATTTTTTGGAACCTTGGAGACATCATGCCTCGTCGGTGTGTTGTCGGAGGGTGTAACAACACTAACAGGGAGGGATTCAAGTTGCACCACTGGCCCGAAGATGCGAAAGTGGCAAGAAATCTTCCGCCAGACCCCCATTGAATGTACCGGAGTGTCTGCACATTTTACCGGCGATGACAGACATGGCACAGAGATGTATGGATAATCTGCAGATGCATTTGCAACGATAAAGTCAACGAAATCACAAAGGTGAGTTTTGTTGATGTTGACTTATGTGCTAATCAGACATATTTGGTCGCAGCGTGACTGCCAGCTAATCGATGCCAACATGCTACGCTAATCGATGCTAACATGCTATTTACCGGCGGTGCTAAAGCAGACATAGCACAGAGATGTATGGATAACCTGCAGATGCATTTGCAACTATGTTGAGTTTCCTTCCACTCACATTTAATGCGAAAAAAACACTTACCAATCGACGGATTTAAGTTGCTCCAGTGTCACGAGATGCGAAAGTCCTGATCGTTTGGTCCGCACATTTTACCGGCGATGCTAACGCAGCTATTCGGCCATGCTATGACTATGAATAGCGTCAATAGCTATTCGCTCAATAGCTTCAGTTTCTTCTTCAATACTTTCATACTCCAACCATTCGTTTTAAAACATGCGTAATCTGTTGAATCGCTTAAGCCGCTGAAATCCGAGTCTGAATCCGAGCTAATGTCGCTATATCTTGCTGTGGTATTCCCATTGTTTGTTTACATTGGCAGCACTGTGTGACGTCACAGGGAAATGGATAGTGTCTTCGCAGAGAGCAAAAAAAAAGGCACTTTAAAGCTTTTTTTAGGGATATTCCGGGACCGGTAAAATTTTGAAAAAAGCTTCAAAAATACAACAAGCCACTGGGAACTGATTTTTATTGTTTTTAACCCTTTTGTAATTGTGATAATATTCCCCTTTAAAGCCTTTTTTCGGGATATTCCATGATGGGTAAAATTTTGAAAAAACTTCGAAAAATAGAATAAGCCACTGGGAGCTGATTTTTATTGGTTTTAACCCTTCTGAAATTGTGATAATGTTCCCCTTTAAACAAGTTGAAAAACTTATTAAGGTGTTACCATTCAGTGGTCAATTGTACGGAATATGTACTGAACTGTGCGATCTACAAAGTTTCAATGTGGAGGGGGTCCGGTCCGATGACCATGGATGAAGTACTGGCTGTCCAGAGTCGAGACCCAGGATGGACCGCTCGTCGGGACCCAGGATGGACCGCTCGCCTGTATCGGTTGGGGACATCTCCACGCTGCTGATCCGCTTGAGATGGTTTCCTGTGGACGGGACTTTTGCTGCTGTCTTGGATCCGCTTGAACTGAACTCTCGCGGCTGTGTTGGAGCCACTATGGATTGAACTTTCACAGTATCATGTTAGACCCGCTCGACATCCATTGCTTTCGGTCCCCTAGAGGGGGGGGGGTTGCCCACATCTGAGGTCCTCTCCAAGGTTTCTCATAGTCAGCATTGTCACTGGCGTCCCACTGGATGTGAATTCTCCCTGCCCACTGGGTGTGAGTTTTCCTTGCCCTTTTGTGGGTTCTTCCGAGGATGTTGTAGTCGTAATGATTTGTGCAGTCCTTTGAGACATTTGTGATTTGGGGCTATATAAATAAACATTGATTGATTGATTGATTGAATCAATCAATCAAACGTTTCATAGGCGATATAGTACCGAAAATTATTTATTAGTATCGCGGTACTATACCAATACTGGTATACCGTACATCCCTAGTAGGCACCGGCCTGTGGACTCGGTGCTGATATCCAAGCCATTTGTTTCCATGACAAGTGATTACTCAAAGATAGAAAATGATGAAGATCACATCGACGTCTCGCCCGCCGGCGCTCCCACGTCCCCCCGCGCTCTCTCTCTCTCTCCCTTGGACGACCCCGCTCCCCTCTCGCTCGGCGTCGGGAGAAAGGAAGCGGACGACGGATTTACTGTTGGGTCCTGACTTGTACGCATTCCTGGTGTTGTTTTTCTCCCCCCCCCCCCAGGGCCCCCTCCGCCATACCGAAGGCCTCTAAAACAACAGGCTGTCAGGTTGTGACAGCTGGCTTCAAACGGCTCCTACAGCAGCCTCACACCCAGGTTCCCAGCCTCGCCGTGTGCCGGGATTATACCTTGCGCGTCTTTGGTCTGGGCGTTTGGACGTAGGGCCGCTTGAGATAAGTAGGACTCCGCCCGCCGGTGCGTGACATTCGGTACCTCTTTCTGGTGTGTTTCAGGTGGCAGCGTGGCTTTGAAGCCCCCGCTTACGAGCTGCCCCGCACATCCAGGTGTGTCTGGGCCGGCCCCCGCGTCCGTCTCTGCACATGGTCCCACACTGCCCCTCTTCAGATGTGGGATGGGGGCAGAAACCAAAGCCTGTCTGGTAAGGACGCATGGGTCTTTGTTTGTGGGCGGAGCCAGAGTCGGCTTTAGGTGAGCGGGGAAAAGACCCTCCCCCCCCCGCTCCCCAACCCCCCTCTTAGCACTAATGGGATAATTGTTTGCACTCTGCAGGTGCTCGCCGCCCAAATGAGGTCACAGCTCAAGTGTGGCTCTTCAGAAGTCGGGGCGGTTGGAATTCTTGCAGCACAAAAAGGAATCCGCCCGGCAACATTGTGTAACTTCTCATCCTGAACCGCTGCACTTACTGCTGTGTCAGTTTTCTTACCAAACCCTCAGGTTGGATTGACTTGAAATTTCTCGCACGGTGCGACAAAACCCCCTTTGTAATTTTAGGGTGTTAAAGGGGAACATTATCACAATTTCAAAACGGTTAAAAACAATAAAAATCAGTTCCCAGTGGCTTGTTGTATTTTTTGAAGTTTTTTTCAAAATTTTACCGGTCCCGGAATATCCCTAAAAAAAGCTTTAAAGTGCTTGATTTTCGCTATTTGCGATGCGACTATCCATTTCCCTGTGACGTCACACAGTACTGCCAATGTAAACAAACAACGGCGAATACCACAGCAAGATATGGCGACATTAGCTCGGATTCAAACTCGGATTTCAGCGACTTCAGCGATTTAACAGATTACGCATGTATTGAAACAGATGGTTGGAGTATGAAAGTATTGAAGAAGAAACTGATGCTATTGAGCGAATAGCTATTGACGCTAGTCATACCCATAGCATGGCCGAATAGCTGCGTTAGCATCGCCGGTAAAATGTGCGGACCAATCGATCAGGACTTTTGCATCTCGTGACACTGGAGCAACTTAAATCCTTCGATTGGCAAGTGTTTTTTTCGCATTAAATGTGGGTGGAAGTAAACGTAATATAGTTGCAAATGCATCTGCAGGTTATCCATACATCTCTGTGCCATGTCTGCTTTAGCACTGCCAGTAAATAGCATGTTAGCCTCGATTAGCTGGCAGTCAACATCAACAAAACTCACCTTTGTGAATTCGTTGACTTTATAGTTGCAAATGCATCTGCAGGTTATCCATACATCTCTGTGCCATGTCTGCTTTAGCACCGCCGGTAAATAGCATGTTAGCGTCGGTTAGCGTAGCATGTTAGCATCGATTAGCTGGCAGTCACGCCGCGACCAAATATGTCTGATTAGCACATAAGTCAACATCAACAAAACTCACCTTTGTGATTTCGTTGAAATTATCGTTGCAAATGCATCTGCAGGTTATCCATACATCTCTGTGCCATGTCTGTCATCGCCGGTAAAATGTGGAGACACTCTGGTACATTCAATAAGGGTCTGGAGGCAGACACTTTCGCATCTTCGGGCCAGTGGTGCAACTTGAATCCCTCCCTGTTAGTGTTGTTACACCCTCCGACAACACACAGACGAGGCATGATGTCTCCAAAGTTCCAAAAAATAGTCGAAAAAATAGAAAATAACAGAGCTGAGACCCGGTGTTTGTAATGTGTTGAAAATGAAAATGGCAGCTGTATTACCTCGGTGACGTCACGTTCTGACGTCATCGCAAAAAGAGCCATAAACAGAAAGGCGTTTAATTCGCCAAAATTCACCCATTTAGAGTTCGGAAATCGGTTGAAAAAATATGTTTTTTTTCTGCACCATCAAGGTATATATTGACGCTTACATAGGTCTGGTGATAATGTTCCCCTTTAAGTCAAATCTCCATGGGGGATTGCCAAGTCCTGCCAAGTCCGGCTCACCATCGGTGGCCCAGCAGGAAGAAGACTTTGAAACAACATTGAGAACTTGTTAAAGTAGGTACTTACCTTGGGCAACTCAATTGCAACGTTGAAACAACATTCTATTTGACGACGGTTAATCAATGTCGGGTTCTGACATTGATTTGAGCGTTGAATTTTGGTCATTTTCCAACCAATTCTTACAATACAAATACAACGTTGAAACAACATGCTTTTGACAACGTTTAATCCATGTTGGGTTCTGACGTTGATTTGAGCGTTGAATTTTGGTCATTTTCCAACCAATTCGTACAGTACAAATACAACGTTGAAACAACATGCGTTTTGACGACGTTTAATCCATGTTGGGTTCTGACGTTGATTTGAGCGTTGAATTTTGATAATTTTCCAACCAATTCGTACAATACAAATACAACGTTGAAACAACATACTTTTTGACGACGTTTAATCAATGTTGGGTTCTGACGTTGATTTGAGCGTTGAATTTTGGTCATTTTCCAACCATTTCTTACAATATAAATACAACGTAGAAATAACATGCTTTTTGACGACGTTTAATCAATGTTGGATTCTGACGTTGATTTGAGCGTTGAATTTTGGTCATTTTCCAACCAATTCGTACAATACAAATACAACGTTGAACCAACATGCTTTTTGACGACGTTTAATCAATGTTGGCTTCTGACGTTGATTTGATCATTACATTTTGGTCATTTTCCAACCAATATTTTACAACACAAATACAACATGCTTTTTGATGACGATTAATCAATCTTGTGTTCTGATGTAGATTTGACCATTGAATTTTGGTCGTTTTCCAACCAATACTCTACAACACAAATACTACGTTGAAACAACCTTCTTTTTGACTACGTCTAATCAATGTCGGGTTCTGACATTGATTCAAACA